>NC_068366.1:57203533-57331664 GCF_020536995.1 Dreissena polymorpha | reverse complement strand
CCATACATTGATTGTTTTTGCTGCCTGATTTATAACTGTGTGGGTGTCATTTGTAAAAGATCTTTATAGTTTGTCGGCTAGGGGGGGCCATACCAGTTTTTAAAGCCAGTTTTATTCAAATTAGCATACTCAATATCATCGTGAATTAACATTGCAGGTATATAAAAAGTGTATATTATACATATACCCATATATTCACATTGTTCCAGATAAAAAATAATACAAATTCGTTTAAAACACTATTATTTGAAAGACTCAATGGCTTGATAAATATTGCAAATATTGTTAATTGAGCTTTAATAATAACAGTCCTCCTAAAAAAAAATCATGTTTTTTAATATTGCGAGGACAACATGTTGACAATCGCATATACTCGCTTTAATATTAATAATGGAAATTATACTATGTAAAATCACGGCGACATTTGAAGGGCCCCTATGCGTGAAATTGACAAAACAGTTAAACTGAAAAAAAAAATAACGAACAGCAGCCAAAGAAAAACAAATACGTACGCCATTTAAAAATATAATCAAGCTAAACGATATCTTTTTTTAACGCTCTCAGCATTTTATGCATGTTTACATGATACATTCGTATTTGTACATGAACAAAATAGAGCCAAATAACCGTCGTAATTCCAATAAAAAGCTACAAGAATTCCAGAGAACCAATATCAATTCAAGTATGTTCGCATTAATGACATGTATTGGACGTTGGTTACACCATATGCATCATAACTCTAAATCGTTGTTTATTTGCCGATAGGCTTGGATAAATCGAAAAGAAGGTCGACAAGGCGTAGTGAATAAAATGTCCGCTTAGGCACCGGGAGGTCACGGGTTCAATCCCCACTCTGGGAGCGTTCTTTAAACCTCTTTCCAGGAAACTGACTCGGGAGCAATCAATAAGCCAAAAACTTGTGTCGTTAGCAAAAGCCTGTGTCGTAATCAAGATAACAAAGGTGTAAACTAATTAAAAAAATCTTAAATAATAATGTAAATATTCAGTAACAAAAAGCTGGTCAACACATATCTGAACTCCGACGACTGTACTTAATTGGCCTATAAAACAACGGCAAATAAAACGGAATATGGCTGCTGATAAACATAAATACCTTAAAACACGAACAACATGGCTTCGGATAAACCGGGATTTACGTAAATATTTGTTTAAGGTTAAGCTTTCGCTGTAATACCATAATTGCCATATTCAGAGTGTTACCATCTTCTTGCCTTATACGATACAGACCAACAGATACAACCAAACACTTAACATAAAATCTCATATTGCTGTGATCCAAACAGTTCGTTTACCCTTCACTTATTCTTACACTAAACTCTCTGTAGGAACCATTGTGTTGTTTGAACCTCTTGTTGTTTCACTCTTAAGACAATTAAGCTTCTTTCTGGAAATTCTCGGTATAACGCTTTTGTGTAAAGTTTCGTCTTAGATTAGTATGTGCAGTCCACACAGGCTAGTCAGAGACGGCACCTTCCGCTCTTATAGTTTTTTTCTATAAAATAGTCTCTTATAAACAAAACTTAAGTAATCATATTTAATTACTTGTTGTTTTGTTGTAGTATAACAAACAATTAAAAACTAGTTTATAAAAGAACAACACTCGTGGAATTCTCACGTTACGTCATAAAACATGAGGACTTAAATTTAAATTAAAAATGGTTGATTTTCTCGATAAACAATGATATTGCGAAAGTACTTGTGCATTTTGCACATTTTCATTCCTGCAATAACAATGAACGTTTCGGATATGGTTTATTGATCCCGTTATAAACGGAAGATAAAAGTTCATTTAAAGAAAATACTTTACGAAACTATGTAATATTAGGAGCGTATTTAACAAACATTTTGGAGTAAAAAAGAAACTTGTGATAGAAGAATTGACATTGTCTACGATATGCCCGGGGTTTCAAAGTTCGGACCTGCGACCGAAAAGTAAAACCATGTATACAGGATTTCTACTGGCTTTTATTATTGGGGTTTTAGGTACGTCCAATTGTATTATGTTCGTAAAATAATTAAAGAGTTATTAATTAGATATGCTTAATTTATGGATGCTACGTGAATCGTTTCAATTCTACAGTTTCCTGTGTGTTAATTTGAAATTATAATGTGATCTGCTTTGTATTATAAGTGTTACAATACATTTGTGTAAATTTGTAAATACCATTACAATGCAAATTAAAGTGAGATATTGTACAGTTTAATCACTGATTATATTGCTATAGGTGTACATTGAAGCTTAGTTGTATATCACCAAGTGTGATATCGATACAAAAATCGAAATAAGTCGTCGGGAGTATTCGTCAAACTCTATTTACAGTGGTACATTAATACAGCCGACTCGCGTTATTCAAAGTAGGGCAGTAGTAAGGTTCTGGGTCGGTACGTTAACTGCTTCTAATTGAGCTTTGTTATGATTAGTGCGGCTATGTTAACTAAATTCCAAATTAAAACAAACCATTGAATTATGTAATTTAAATTAAAAATTTGGATTGATTAAAATCTGCCCGCTTTCAGTCTGATATGACCGTGAGTTTGTCGTTAATGAGGGATAATTACTGCGGATATGTCAGGTAACTAGTCTAATTCGAGATGTATGTGTAACAAGGCTTAAGCAAAGAAATGTGTATGGTTCCAATAACCCAATTGTCGTTCCGGATTATTGAACAATTCAACAAAAACAAAAACATAAGCTTCACCCTTCCCCCCACCCCAACAAAAATAACCAACAAAAACAACGACAAAAAATCAGCTACAACAACAACACACAACGCACAAACAAACACGCAACACCAAAAATACGACTCAACCACTGTTGTTTTATTTCTCTGTTTAATAACTTCTAAGTTTCGGTGTGACATGAAATGAAAATGACATAAAATTGATTCAATATGCAGTCATAACAGGAGGATTAGTAAATATACAGAACGATTAGACAAATCCACTAATATTACTCACACGAACAAAAATAAAGAAGTAACTTGACAAGTTATTGGGCAAGGCTGACGCAAACAAATCATAATATGAAAATGATATTATTTTTCTGACGAAATGTCGGAAGGACAAATTTGTGTCGTTAACGATCATTCTTTGTGTCTGAGTGTATGGCAACATGATGCGTTTTGTTCTCCGAACATGGATGAATACAGGGAAACTTGAAGTGAATTTTTGGTGTTTGACGGATGTGTAGTGTAACATAACAATGAGGGCGCCTTTAAATATAAAAGGTAGGCTGAAACGTATTTATTCTGGGTAAAATAAACAGACGAACGAACGAACGAATAATGCATGCTAGAGTTACTTCTACTATATCTATAAGTTATATTGGTTAAATGTTTCAGAGGCCGATTTAATAACCAAACCTATCCAGCGCGTGTATGATGGGTACATAAAATGTAAACAAATGGTCTGTCCATGGGTACGTGGTTTGATGTAACGTCTGGCATTAACATACCATATCCCATTTGGCTCAACGGCTTCGAAGTGCGAGTCAAGAACCTAGGTATACACAACGCGTGACGAAATTGAGATTCAATAACAAAATTCAGCATACATGTTTATACCTTAAAAAATGTGTATATACATTTCTAGGATCACCTTTGACTTACATTTCTTACAAAACAACCAACAATTTGCAGGAGTGTGCGCTTTATGCGCAGTTCACATATCTTCAGAAATGCATAAAGGGGCATGTCAAGATTTCTCTGTTTTGTGAATCGAGTTTTTGTACTAAAAAGACACGTTGCTTTATTATGTAAATAGTTATTATATAAATTCATTTGTCGATGTTCAAGAAATTATATTATTGTTTCTAAGTGTATTAGTATATTTATCTTTTTTACTGTGTGCACTTTTCATACATGGAAGCAAGGGCAAGCACATTGTACATACTTCCTCAATTTACTTTCTTGTAGCCTGAAGAGTAAAAACATAAATCAACGTTGAATACCACATTAAAATCCACTCACATTTTTCAGACAGTCTTATGTTCCTCATATTGGTGATGATTGTTTTTATTTATTTTTAATTTCTATATTCAAGTATTTTATTAGACTTAAATTTTGCATTTAAACCCCACCGAAGCATTAAGTGATGAAGGTGATCCCTCCTATATCCGTTGTCCGTTGCCATGCGCTGTGTGGTGTGCGAAGTCAACGAGTAGCTCGTGACCACTATAGGGGCCACATTATTCGATCAATCTTGATACAACTTTGTCAAAATGTTTTTAAGACAATATATGGTTAATGTTTTAATCTTACTCAAATTTGTCTGCAAACTAGGTCAAAGGGTAAAACTTTATAACAACAGCGTCATCACCTCTATGGATGCTACATTTATTAAACAATCGGAATGCGCCCTGGTAAGAATGTTTATCTTGACTATATCTAAGCTGAGTTTGAACCAGCGTTACGTGCTTGCAAAAAGCGGTCACAGGGTCAAATCTTAGAAAACAGTTTGTACAGCTATGTAAATGAATAAAGGTCCAATCTTTAAACAAACATGTTACCGCTCGAAGGCTTCACATGTGAATCAGCCTTGGTGACACTTGTTTATAATGTTTATCCTAACAATATGAAGGTGATGTTTGCATCTGGGTCAAGTTTGGTTAAACGTAGATCGCCTTGTTAAGTTTCCAGCATTGTTGTCAGTGCACTCAGGGCTTAATTATGGCTCTTTTGTTTATTTTAGTCTGGGATGATACGAGAAAAATATTTAATGCAAAGACTCCGTTATATGCTTGCAAATAATTTAAAAGGTCCCTTTGGCATAATCCCCCTCCTTATTATTCAATTATTGCACTCGTGTTTGAACTAGTACACTACTGATCATAAATTTTGTTTCAGACAGATTCTTCATAATCGCTAAATTGCCGGAAAATCAATTGGCCTATGTTCGTTGTGTGAACAGTAAGTGATATTTACATAACAATGCATAGTAAGATGTTTGTCGAGCATTATATAACATTGCATACAATAACTTGTATTCAAATAATTATTGCAACACAGGGGAACACTTTGTATTATAATTTTTATATGATTGTTTAGTTATTGACTTTTTAAAGCCTTGTTTCTTAAGTACCCATAGTCTAGTGCCAGTACATTTAAACAATAGCGGCTCCTAGACGCGTATTGCTTAAATACGATCTTTGTATTAATTCAAATGTATACATTAATGCCTTTATTTACAATAATGCTCTATATGTAAGTAAATTTGTTTATAGGTCACTCATTTTTTGAGATTTATGAATTCGTTATAACGGAATAATAATGTTTTAGCGGAATAAATTGTCACATTTGTTTTCCTGTCACGTATAAGGCACAGCGTTCGTTGATACAGGCGAAAGTATGACGTTTGAGAAAGGACTCGAATATTGTCAGAATCAATCAAATGGATCACATATGGATTCACCATTAGTGAACCACACTAATCTGCATATGTTTAGTACGCTTTCTGTTTCGCGGCGGTATTGGATAAAAGATCTAAAAGTCGGACCATTTCTAAACTGTAAGTATATTTGTTATTCTTCTTTCAAACGTTGTGTGGGTATAATCCACCTGTCCGTTTAGCTCAGTTTTAAGAGCACAGTACACCTTTTTGCTGCATGTCGATGGTTTGAATCCCGAAATGTAAAATTAATAAATAAACCCATCGGCTTTTCGATTGACTAATATCGGTCGGTGATCGCTGGGTCTTTGATCGTGCGATCATTTTTGCATTCAAACTTAAGCACGGAATATGACGAAACTTCATTAATTACAAGCAGTCGTTCAGAATTCCATAAGAGGACACATGTTAATGAGTTGTGTTATTACGCGCAGAAAAAGAAAGAACTTTTTTCTCAGTAACTTGCCAAGATATGGAGGTATTTTGTTAAACTCTAAGTGTAATATGTAGCGTGATCTCACACCTTTGAGATACCAGTGATACAAAAATGTTCTCTTCGGCTTTATCTTTGCATTACCATAACCACCTACGTAATATATGTTATGTTTTATTTTTCTTTGAGTTATTTCATTTATTGTATAAGTAGCATGATCATTTTGAGAAAAATGAATTACAGAAAATACAAATCATGATAACATTTCATTATGATGATTAGAATACATTTATTACACATATCTTTAGCTTCTTTGGCTTTTAAACATTTAACTTTTCAGTAAGCTTTATGTAATGTGTTCATAAAGTGGTAAATTGTATGCATATCGTGTCCTTACATAAATGAATACATCAATATGTGCTGTTAAAAAATATTGTAAACTGTTAACCGCAGAATGATTCATTTAAAGTGTCTCGGTCCCATAATTTCGCTTTTGAACATATATTTATTATTATTTTAACAAATCTTAAATATTCGAAATAGTCAAAAAATAATCATTTATTCACGAAAACATTTAATAACGTGTATGCGTCAAGCGGGATTCAAACCTCTGGAGAAAAATATTCCACGCTAACCCTCGGCCACTGAGATCTTTGATTTTCAAACGTTCTACTAGTAAAACAGTTATGTTCCACTATCAATCTTTGTTATAACATACCTGTGATAACGGTCGATGATTATCCATAATAACAACGATATTATTAACTGTGTTTGTAGTCATTAGTGTTATTTCGCTTGTTTGTATATAATTAATTATTTCTTATTACAATCAATATTATTATTTTATTTTAATTGCATTCTTTCCAATATGTAGATAGTTCATTTTAAGGTATGCTTGCAAAAAAGATGATCCCCGAGAAACAATTCAACTACTTGCTACATAATAGTTATTGCTATAAAACACTTCTCATTTTATCGTTGATTGCATTCTTTTGTTATTGCTAGCGGAAGACCTGACTGTGCATTGTTTGGTGCTCAAAGGAAAAAACAAAGTTTGGGGAAAAGACAACTGTACCAACAAATATCTATCCATCTGTGTAAATGGTAAAAAGAAATAACTAATTATGATATATTGATCTTTATTATTCGGCTGATACACGCCGGTTTAAAGTTGTGGTATTCGTTATGAGACTATGATTTTGGCAATGGTGATGCACATGAGTCAATGATTAATGGTGTTTATTATTTTATTATTATTATATATATTTTTTAATCATCATCATGCTTGTAATGATAATGATTATGATGAAGGTAGAAATTATAGGATTTAAAGATAGTAAAGCGCAGAAATTAATAGTCGTACATTAGATAAAAATGTGTTGTTATGAACAACGATCTCTAGACTTTAATTTCATTTGTTTTTGGTTCCTAAATTAAATGACTCTATTGCAACAGGTATGGTCAATGCCTTAATGTGCTATATTGCGATTTTTTTTTCGTTTATTGTAAACTTGTATAATGATAACTTTATTGTAAGGCGTACAAGATTTGTTTGTTTCCACTAAGAAATTATGATCTGTTTGCGTGATTTCTCGGAACGTTTTTTTTAATTCCATGTTGATTTTTCGATCATTTTGCTTCCTTGATAGAACTGCTTAATTATTTGCCCACATGAAGAAAGATTATTGCTTACATATTTTGAAGATTTCTGTCATAAATCATACTTATCAAAATTAGAAACAACTCGTGTATAATGACATTGTTAACGACACAAACGTTTGGTACCTAAACCTTCCCTATTTTTACGATGTAAACTACACTTTAGGTTTTAGTCTATCGAAAAATGTTCAGCATGCTTAAATTGTTCGTTCACCCCTTCAGCAACTGTTCACGACGCTATAGCTTACATCGGACAAGAGTCGTGGATGCAAAACTACTATTCGACGTCATCTAGCACACCCCAGACATCATCAGCGGCTGCCTCAGAGTTTGTGACGTCACTAGGTATGTCGGAAACTAACGGTGGAGTTGATTTAACCACAAGTGCAGCAAACACCCCGTTTGATTTGAACAATTCCACCCGCGACTCTAAAAGTAAGTAGCTCAATGTGTGTGGATTTAGGAATACAAACCCCTTCCCCAAAACTAACCCCTTCCCACAATAACAAGTTACATAATTAATGAATCAATGCATTAAAAAAATCTCAGAAAATAAGAACCAAAAGCAATTAAGAATATTTTTTTATTTTGATTGCTTTTGGTAAAACGTCCGATGATTACATTGACAAGTCATTTAAATTATATGCCGTGTACACTTAGTAAGCATATAAATGATGTGCATGTATACAATGTCAATATTTAATGAAATAGTATGCATAATATGTCCTATAATGCACCGTTGCATGCTTTCGTTAGCTCGTCAAGTGCTTGTGGTTAGATTTTAGGATCAAGTAATCCGTCGTCCGTCAGTGCGTGAGTGCATGCGTTCGTCGTTTTATTATTTCTTCCAACGATTTCTGCTCCTAAACAGATTGGCAGATTTGAACAAAACTTCACAGGAACGATCCTCTGGTGATCTTCTTTAATTTATTTTAAATCGCTACGGTCCGTTGCAAATAAGGGACGCTGGAGCTCAAAATATTGGTTATATTGGATAAACTTAAAAAATATCAGTTTGGGTAAACTTAATAAAAATTTATTGTTAACATCTTCTGTTGCTCCTTTACAAATATTTGTTCAAATCACGCCCATGGGGTGTATAATTTTCCTTACTCGCGGGGATACTTGATTTACATAGACTAATAAGGTAAATGAAACTATAAATTATTACCCAATGAAATCCTGAATCTCACAGGATTAATATTTGTTTTGTGACACGATACAGTGGTACTCTGCAACAATTGTTCAAATCATGCCGCAAGGATTTAAACTGGCCACGTCCCGGATGTCAAATGATTTATATAGACGGACGAAGTAAATAACTTTCACAATTGCCACTAAAACCGCAAGAATCACGAGTTTAGTATTTGGTGTTCAACATCGTTGGTGGCCTTCTATTATCTTTGATATCCTGCTCTTTGGGTCAAAACTTACCACGCACCAGGGATCATCTGATTTATATAAACTTAGGTAATAAATAAGGTCAAAATAGTTTTTCCCGAAAACAATAAATCCACGAGCCTTTATATTCTTTTTATGAAACATCAGATGGATGTCCCGTATTAAGTCTGTTCATATTGCTACACGTTCGCCACGTCCAAATGGTCACTCGATGCAAAGTAATTTCTTAAGTAAATACATATATTAAACATATTTTATTCTGAAACCACAAGGAATAAGGTTACTATTTCATTTGTAATATCGTCGTAATTTTAAGGTAAACGATTGTTCAAATTAATTCCCATTTGGTGCAAAACTGACCACACTCCAAAGGTCACATTATTTGTGGTTACTCATTTGGGTTATTACTTAAACAAAACAAGGGTCAGGATAAAGTAATATTTTGTGAAAATTGTAAAGTGTTTCTGTTAAAAATGTGTTGGGTCTCAACTGGACACGCCTAAGAGGTCACCTTATTTAAAACGATGTATAAAGAACACAACTTGAATATCTTCTTCTTTAAACCGCAAGGATCAGGTGTAAAGTATTTGATGTTTAGCATGTTATAGTAGTTCTCTATAAAGTTTGTTGAAAGCATGCCTTGGGGTAAAATCTTACCAGACATCGTAGGTCACATGTTTTTTTAAAGCAATGTTTGGTAAATAACTCAAAAAATGTTTTTCTCTGAAACCACGTGACGTATACCTATGATATTTGGTACGCAACATAAAACATAGTTCCTTTACAGAGGTTGTTCATATCATGGCCCTAGGATTAAACTGCCCATTCCGCCCGCAGTGATCACGTGATTTGTATAGGCTTGTATATAATAACCTTAAGAATCTCTCAATGGTCAGGGTTGCATTATTTTGGTGTGATACATCGTCTTATTGTACCTTACACTGAATTTTCGAATCGTGCCACTTTGGTCAAAACTGACTATCCCCAGAGTCATTTATATTGTAAATGAAAAATCGTCTTGAAAAAAGGCCAAGAGGTGTAATATTTGGCGTTTAATATCATACAGTGTTCCTCTACTAAGTGTTTGGCTCATTTGAGCACAAAGTGCTCTTGGGAAGCATTTACTGTACCGTGATATTCGTCGTCCGTCAGTTCGTCAGTCCGTGCGTGAATGCTTGCGTGCGTCCGTGAAAGTTTGTTCTAAGGCTTCCGCCTCGTGAACCGCTAACAGATTTTAACAAACCATAACATTAAATGATCCTTTTGTTACTCTCTGGTTACTACCACATATAACATGGGCTGTAAATTTTCCGTGTTTTACGATATGGTTTTTAACTCCTAAGTTTGTTCATATAATATCCCTTGGACCAAAAATTGTCAAGCCTCAGGAGTCACATGATTAATAAAAAAAATAAAAAATAAACTACATAACATTAAACATTAATTTCTCTAAATCGACACGGGCCAAAAGAAGAGGTAGATTCAAAAAATAGTTATCTACCAATTTTGTTCAAACGTCTGGGTTTAAAAGTTGGCCCCACATTGGGCATAATTGTTCCTTATAGACACAGTGAAAACTTCGAATATACAACACCAAGCAAAGATGGATATCTATATTATTGGCCTTGTTGTTTTATAGATGAGGATTTTATGTTGCTTCATACGTCTATATTAAAATATTTTATCCTACGATTTGCCGATTATTTTAATAGATTTTTGTTGCAATTCTTCTGCAAATGAACCACATTTTTACCATATGACTCATCGGGCTTTGCCAGGTTTCAGCCCACACGTGTTTGATAGAAAGCAGACACAATAATCAACAATTATTTTCAATATTAAAGCATGTTCCTGTCAACCGGAATTTCTAATTGGAGCGTATATTATTAATATACATGTATTACGTAATTGTGGTATTGACACTATAGTAAATTGTTACATAATATGTTACAAATATGTAGCATATAGATGAATGTACTCCCAGTACAAGAGGAATAACTGGTTTGTCTTTCATAATACTATTCGTTTTGCAATAAATAACACATATGTAAGAAGGTATTTGATATTGTGATATCCATTACGTTGAATAATTTATTTTATAGCCGAAGAAGATGCGAAGACATCATCCATTTTTACATGGCTAGCAAGAGCGTTTGGCTTATCTATGCTTGTAATAATAGTCATCATCGCTTGTTTGTGTGTAAAGAGGAAACAAGGTTAGCAACATTTCATACTTGTTCATATGCAGAAAAATTTATGATATAAGCATGTTGTCAAAACATATTACTATATTGACCAAATTATTGTATTTTACAAGGAGACTTTTTCATATAAAGAAGTCCTTATAATTAATATATTTAATGTTTTTCAAACAATATGTATGCCATTTTGTTTGGTTTTGTAACGACACTTACGTTTTTACTCCAAATACAGGAAACAACAATCGAACTACCTTTCAACAGTAAGAATATGCATATTATACGTTTTATTAATATTCCAAGTTGGTAATATTTATTGTGATTTAATATGTCTGACAATAACATGGTTTAATTGAATTGAAATCAACGTTATTAATATCAATGTGCAGATCATTACATACTGTTTCGTTTCAGGATCGAACTTTCACAGCCATCGAGTGTTATGCAGGGTAAGTTCTTTTATATAATTCCATATAAACTCTTTATGTTGTAAACGGTGAAAAAGACGCCATGTCTTTAATAAATAATGCAAGAACTTTTTTTTCTCTGTATTTTGCAGTTATTTGCAGTTTATTCGCTTACAAAAACGTAATAAATCCAACTGTATTCACACTGTTTTTAAATAAACAACGCGTATTAAGACGTATTAAGTGTTGTTACAATTGTAAGGCATACTAAATTATTGTGATTTATTTTACCTATTTGCAGAAGGTCATGACGACAACAGCGTCCATGTTGATGTCATTTCCGACGATATAACAGAGCGTGAGGCAACACCGTACACCTCACTCCAGGTTTGTTGAGATGCTTCTAATTTGCTGGCTTTGATATGTAAGGATGTACCTATGGTACAATCACAGTTTAGTTCAGTACTTTTCTGGTTCAATATTTGAACTGCAAATGTCACGCATAACTGAAGTTGATTTTTGACTTCGAAAGACAGAACTTGTCACCACAAGTTGATCTGATCTTTATTTTATTGACAAATATATAGTATAACTAAAAAGATTAAAAAATATACCGCCCGTTACCCGGGTTTGACCCTAGTAATGATAACTGTATTCGCTCGTGATTCAAAGCAGTGTTCCATCTTATCACGGTTCTCGATTAACGTATGTTTAGATCATAATATTACAGCTAAAGCAATATTTTAAAACAACTTGAAAAACAATCAATTTTAAACTTACAAACATACAGGTGTAACTTCGTTGGAGATCTGTATAATTTGTAACCGGTTTTCAATCTCAACTGATTCAATTGCTGTGGCAATGGCATCGTACCAAGTTAAAATAAATGTATGTCTTGCGTTTTGTATTTGTTACTGTTATGTGGTGTACAAACAAATGATAATTCGCCATGAATAACGCCTAGTGGGTGAACAAAATGTTTGCTCTAGTGGTGCCTCTAGAGTTTGAATATTCCGATCATCCTTTAAATTAATCCGCAGATGACAGAAAAGCATCTGTACACTGCCTTGGTGGGACCCAGCTTCGTGTCAACAGAAATGTCTTATGTAAATGATCGAATAGCTGAGAGTGACGTGATGGGATCCAGCGTCATGTCAACAGAAACGTCTTATGTAAATGGCCGAATAGCTGAGAGTGACGTTCCAGTTGAGGAAACGTTTGAAATGACCGAACGACCAGAAAACAAATACGACGAACCGAAAAATAACGATCCAGCGAACACAAATTAAGATGATGTCGAAGCGTCAGAAAATTACGGTACCGATTCCGAAGCCAAAGTGTATTATTTTGTTGTTAAATAAGGTACATATTTAATCAAGGCTTTGAAAAAGGCATGGATATGTTTTGGTTTAAGCTTGACCTATATAGGAATAAGATGTTGAATTTCTAAACACCAAATTAAGCTTATGTTCGAAAATATCAAAATATGTGATAAGGCAATTTAATTCTAAACAATATTTTCTTAAACGCGTTCAAAAAGTTTGTAACTATAGTATAACATCCCGGACGTATTAAATATAGTGTGCGTGGAACCAGCAGCTCAGATAGCTCAGTTGTTTAAGCGTCACTGTTGGGTTCTGATAGTTCTGTCACTGATAGAAACCGCATCGGAATAGTCAATTTCTATATTTCACTCCTCAATAATGAAATGACTACATATTGTGAACGCTTTAACACTGCGTATACATTTTATTTGAGACTTGGTGTTTACATTTTTATTATATGCGACTTCTTTCTACCATCAAATTGAACCATTTATGTTTAAATGGTAATCAATTATATTTACTTTATCTTATAAAAATTAATTAATGGTACATGCAAACTTTTTTGTACAAGCCTATTCTATATCTTTATTCTTTCCAAACGTTTATGTAGAACAGAATGACGTGTGTAACATATATTGAGCTCGTTACATTTAGTTGTTTCATCGCATGCCACGATCTAATGTTTCGTTTCAAATATGATGCACTACTAATATGTACTCATGTATCTGCATAATAATAGCCACATGACATATTTTCATTGCTGGTTCTCTATCAACATAACGTTGTTTTTTCGTGTTAGGTTGGAACGAACTCCGCTTTAAAGATCAAACTTTCCAGGATTGAATCCATTGCAGCTCACTCCCCACGACGGCGAACCATCCTCTTAAAATTCCCCAAAAGCTTGGAAATTCGACACTTAGTTATTGACCAAACGATACCGCATGTTAATAGTTATGAGAATAAGGCTACACAACACCTACGCTGACGTAAAATTTAATACAAATATTGGAACAAACATGGACATGAACATAGTGTGCTTAGAACTTAATTTCGTAACAAGGTAAACAACAATTATTAAAAATGTTTAAACGCATTGTGCGTAATTACTATGTAAATAGGTCAATAATGTAAATTTGAAACACTTGTACCGTATAATAATATTCGTAAATACTGATATTAAAAAAATGTAGAGCTTTACAAATCTTCACAATTGTAAATGTCTATTTGTTGTTATTGTTCTTTTTTTCTTGTTTATCATCTACTAAAATTCATAATTGTACATATTAAAAACCGTGTACGTGTTTTGTAAATATTCAACATATTTATATGCTTTTATATTTTCCCGTACTGATTTTCTGTATTGTATTTTACTCGCAATGATTCTCCTTAAACAATAATAATAACGTAAATTAAAATGAAACTTTTGAAACAGGCATAGTACGAAAATGCCATATTATGTATTCACTTTACCTTTAAACTCTCATATTTTTGTATCATGAAATATTTATATCATTAATATATGTGATATATAACGTGTATTAATCATTATTAGCCGGTCATATAATGTATGTGTTATATGTATATTAAAAGCATGGATATATATTGCCTTTTTTCCTCACATAATATCTATCTTTGATCTTTTTTGTACAACAAATGAAACGTTTATACTTAGTTCATATTATGATCATTTGAAGATTGGACTAAGACCATATAATGTAGTGCCTAAAAAAGGGGGAAAGGCAGTATTTCTCCATGCATATAAACTTTGGCTTGTATTTTCGCTTACTAAAAAACTAAAATAAAGTTTGAATCTTAAGACTATTTTTAACCAAAGTTTATGTTTCAAAACAATGCCAGTACGTCATTGATATTAAGTATTCAGAACCGTTTTTCATTTATTCGTGAAACATTGTGAAAGAATAATAGGTAAGGATCATATTTCAGACACACGTCAACGATATTGTATTTCTTCTTCTTAAATTGAAGCTCCATAAGATAAGTAAACCATCCTAATTGTAAGTAGATTGTAGTATGGTACATTTTAATGCAACAGTTCGTTTATTTTGTTAGTTTTTGTTTGTTAAATACTATTACTTTTTTCACTTGCAGTTGCAAATTAGATTGTTTCCTATTTATTTTGAAAAAATACAATTTAAACCTTTAAGACCTTAAAAGATTATTTGAATACTTTCCGTATTAGTTGTTCACAGATTCCCACAATGAAAAAATGTTACTTATGATAATGAATGAAAAGACACGTAGGTCGTCGTGGTGTAATTAATAAGGTGTCTGCCTAGCGAGTGACCGGGTGATCATGGGTTCGATCCCCACTGTGGGAGCGTTCTTGAGATTTTCCCCTAACCAAGTGGTTCTAGGCATCGGAAATGGACTGGGGAGTGTTTCAATAAGCCTGAGGCTTTCGATGCAATCGAGCTAAAATAAATATGTTTAAACTAAATAATACTGCAATAGCACAATATATACACAATGAGTGGGTTGATTGCATTATTGTTTTATTTTTTTTTAATTTGTATTATTGTAACAGCTTAATATCAATGTACAGGTATTATTTCTTGTATCCATTGATTAGTTGACAATAACCATTTTATTCATTGTTTTATAAGTCACAAGTTTTGTGTATTTTTAATGCCATTCTTTATGTTGTCTAGATTTGGCAAAATTAAATTTGCAACAAAGATCTAGTTAAGTCCCTATACTACTTAATTTATCTAATGTTTGGATAATTGCACTGGTCGAAAGCCAGTAGTTTCATCAACAAATTTTAACATTGGCTTTACACCTGTATATTAAAGGGATCTTTTCACGCTTTGGTAAATTGACAAAATTGAAAAAAGTTGTTTCAGATTCGCAAATTTTCGTTTTAGTTATGATATTTGTGAGGAAACAGTAATACTGAACATTTACCATGGTCTAATATAGCCATTATATGCATCATTTGACGATTTTAAAACCTAAAAATTATAAAGCGTTGCAACGCGAAACGATTGAATAATTTGGAGAGTTCTGTTTTTGTCGTTAAGTTTTGTGAAACTACGAAGATTGCTTATATAAGGTATAAAATACGTCTACCAAGTGTACTCGGCGGAATAGCTCAGTTGGCTAAAGCGTTTTTACTTCAGGACTCTGGCAGGACTCCAGGGGTCACTGGTTCGAAACCTGGTCCGGGCAATGTTCTTTTCCTTTTTTTAATTTTATTCTTGATTTTTTACTGGAGCTTTTACGATCCAATGTTTACATTTATCGATATAAAGCATTTAATGAATAAGTTAAAAAATGCCAAAATCTGTGAAAAGGCACCTTTAAAGGTGGTTTGGTAAACATGGGAATTTATTTAATGTGGAATACGGGTTGTTTAATCTGTATAGCGTTTCGGAATTTCGGAAGAATTACTAAAGCAAAATTATTTTTGAAGTTGTCGCACTGCTAAGAAAGTTTTTGAAGAACAGAAACTCATATTGAGAGCAAATTACCCCTTAACTTCCATTAATGCAAGCCCGTCGTCACAGTAACAATTAAAAGTATTTTTCCAACACAAAGAGCAAACGATAAAAATATTAATAAACACTGACTTTATATTAAGTAATCTACCACATAGGCATGTTTACGTCCAAATTTACATTCATGCTGCGGAGTTAGCGGAGAGGGTACATGAACTGGAGAAGGAGCGTGATACACTGCGGGACAACGTAAGCTACCTAAAATCGCAATCTATGCGCAACAACTTGGTATTTACGTCCGTTCCGGAGTCCAATGAAAACGGTAATGAGACGCCGGAAACAACGGAAGCGAAGCTGTGTCAACATTTAGTGAGTGCGTTTAAACTTACTAAAGAAGTAGCATCCTCTATCAAGTTTGAAAGAGTGCATCGATCCCCAGGAATGCCGATACATGGCAAAGTAAGAAACACTGTCGCCAAGTTTACGTTTTTTAAAGACCGGGAAATGGTTCGGAAAAGGTGGAAGGAACTTGACGGTACAGCGTACAGCGTCTTTGAACAATTCCCCCCCTGAAGTAATGTCGAAACGGCGTCAGTTGGTGGGGAAAATGAAGGAGGCGATGCGGCTAGGTAAACGGGCATACCTAGCCTACGATACGCTTTACGTAGACGGCACTCCTGTGCGCGCGTAGGATCACGGCGGTGGTGAAGTGTCAATCCTGTCGTGGAACGTCAACGGTCTCACGGAGAATAAAAAAATATCTTCCAACTTTGTAAATACTTTGAGTTCTTATGATGCAGGTTTTTTGTTTGAATCCTGGACGAGTAGTTCTAGTAATATCGATTTGAGCGGTTATTTGTCTTTTAACTTTTTTAGAAAATTTCAACATCGAAAAGCTCGTAGAAATAGTGGTGGTATTGTTGTCTTTATTAAAGAAGAATTAGCTGGTGGCATTACAATTGTAAAAAATCATTATGATACAATTATTTGGTTAAAATTTGATTGCACATTTTTTAATATCCCAGATGATTTTTATATCTGTGCTACCTATATATGGGGACATGATTCCCCAGTTTATAATACATTTAATGTAGATCTCTTTGAAATTTTAGAAAACGATATAACTTATTTTTCTGAATTTGGTAAAATATTTGTTACTGGCGACCTAAATAGCAGAGTTGGCAATAAGTGCGACTATATTATACAAGATAGAATTAATACTGAATATGATGACGCTGATTACTGTCCAGATAACGCCTCTGTGAGGGCCTCAGTAGATTGTACATTAAATAGCCACGGTTTTAAATTATTAGACCTTTGCAAATCCACATGTTTACGCATTGTTAATGGTAGAATTGGAAAAAGCTGTAAACATTCTTTTATTCTAATAACGGTTCGTCTGTAATTGATTATTTGCTAGCAAACGAATACAGCTTTTCAAGTATATCTGATTTTATTGTGCATGATTTTAACGAATTTAGCGATCACGCCCCGTTACATTTTTCATTATTATGAAATAATGTCCCGTCCGATTACCAGTCATTCACCGATGTCAAGTATAAATGGGACGATGCATTACGTGGGCAATTTCGCTCCCAAATTATTTCGTTGTTACCTGTATTTAATACCATTGTACAAAATGTAGATTATTCATGTAGAACGTCAATTAATAACGTGCTGAATAGATTTACTGAAACCATTCGCAGTATTGCTGATCCGTTATTTTTCAAAACATGTGTTTATAAAACAAACCCTAGTTTCAATGTAGATAGTTGTACACAGAACGCAGAATGGTTTGACAACGAGTGCATTACTGCACGAAATTTATATCACGACGCTACACGTACTTTTAACTCTTGTAAAACAGATCAAAATAGAGAACGTCTATGCACAAGTAAAAGGCATTATAAGGATTTAGTTCGTAAGAAGAAATCATGTTGTTATAGGAAAAAAATGTCGGATATTAAAAATTTAAGAAAACACAAACCAATGGAATTCTGGCGATTTTTCAAATCGAAAACTAACGTGATTAAAAATAAAATATCTTTAGAAAAATTTACAAAGTTTTTTGAAAACCTAAGTAGCAATATGTCTGATTTTTGCAATACTGAAGCAGAATATTTTTTGTTTAAATAATGATTTTAACTTAGAAAATTCTGCATTTCCTGAACTTGACGTACCTATATCAATTGAAGAAGTTAAGTATGCAATAAAAATTTTTAAAGCGTAATAAATCATCGGGTAGCGATTGTATTTTAAATGAATATTTTCTTGAATGCAGTGATATTTTGTCTGCCCATCTATGTGATGTATTTAACGGTATTTTTGTATCGGGCTTTTTTCCCGATAAATGGACTGAAGGGGTCATTATCCCTTTGCATAAAAAAGGTGCAGTTAATGATGTCAATAACTATAGAGGGATTACATTAGTAAGCTGCTTTTCCAAATTATTTACCACTATTTTCGGGTAGCGATTGTATTTTGAATGAATATTTTCTTGAATGCAGTGATATTTTGTCTGCCCATTTATGTGATGTATTTAACGGTATTTTTGTATCAGGCTTTTTTCCCGATAAATGGACTGAAGGGGTCATTATCCCTTTGCATAAAAAAGGTGCAGTTAATGATGTCAATAACTATAGAGAAATTACATTAGTAAGCTGCTTTTCCAAATTATTTACCACTATTTTAAATAAACGTATTAAAACATTTTGCAATGCAAACACTATTATTTCGGATGCGCAGTTCGGATTTAGGAAAGGTTATTAAACTGTTGATGCTATTTTTATACTGATGTCAATTTTTCAAAACTATTTAAATGAAAATAAACGTTTGTATGTTATATGCGTCGATATGTTAAAATGTTTTGATAGTATTTATCGCAATGCATTATGGTTGGAAATGTTTAAGTCTGGTATACAAGGTAAATTGCTTAGAATAGTAAAAGATATGTATGCAAATGTTAAGTCACGTGTCAAATCATGCTCATCGTATTCAGATTATTTTAGTTATGCTGTTGGGCTGAGGCAAGGGGATGTTATGTCGCCATTTTTGTTTTCTTTATTTGTTAAAGACATTGAACTTTACTTACAAGATAGCATTACTTCTGGTTTGAATATAGATGATATTGTGTTGATTTTATTATTATTTGCCGATGACATAGCTATTTTAGGCAAGTCCCCGGCTGAAGTTCAAACTCATTTAGATAATTATACTTATATTGCAATTCTTGGGGGTTAAATGTTAACACTGCAAAAACGAAAATAATGGTATTTCGGAAGAGAGGGGGATTAAAAGAAAACAAAAAAAATGGGTATATAATGCTATTGAAGTTGTTGATAACTTTAACTATCTAGGCACAGTGTTGAATTATACTGGAAGTTTTAAACTAAACCATGAGCATTTGATTGGTAAAGCCCTTAAGGCCATGAATACATTATTGTCTAAATGCAATGAATTTGACATAAAACCGAAAATATTTTGCCAGTTGTTTGACTCTTTTGTGGGTTCGATATTAAATTATGCTTCAGAAGTATGGGGTTTCACGAAGTCCGATGATTTAGAACGTATACATTTAAAATGTTGCAAACGCTTACTACAAGTAAAATAAATACATGTAATGTTGCTGTTATGGAGAATTGGGTAGATATCCATTGTATGTAAACAGGTTTGTTAAGATTATTAAATATTGGTTTAAAGTTCTGAACAATGATAATATCATAATGAACACTGTGTACAAAAAAGCCTTGAGCGATTGTAATAGAGGTTATACAAACTGGGTCTCAAATATCAAGAACATGTTAAATAATTTTGGATTTGGTTATGTTTTTGAAAATCCAAACGTTGTACATGTTAAAAGTTTTATAAGCGAGTTCAAATGTAGAGTAGTTGACAATTTTAAACAAGAATGGTACGCCAAAATTAATATTAGTACTGTTTTATACATGAATAAAGTTTTTAAAAGCTGTTTGGAATATGAAACATATTTAGATTTACTTCCTAGACGACTGCGATTATTTTTTGTAAGATTAAGAGTCTCTGCACATCCTTTGAGAATCCAAACTGGAAGATACGCCCAAAATTACAAACCACGAAATGAACGTTATTGTTTATGTTGTGATTATTTGGATTTAGAATATGAATACCATTTTATATGTACATGCCGATGTTTCACTGATTTAAGGAAAAAATGTATAAGCCGTAAATTATATATAAACCCATCTGTATATAAATTCCCCAAGTTATTAGTTTCATGTGAAAAATCAATTATCTCAAATGTATGTGAATATATGAAGCAAACTCTTGCTTTAAGAAATACAATTCTTAATAATATTGTTTTAATATTTCATTACCGCTTTGATGAAATTTACATATTCTTGCAATTGATTGTGTTTATTTATTTTTGTATTCTTAAATGACAATTAATGTTATTTTACGTTTAAAAAAATTCATTACCGCTTTGTTGGAATTTACATATTCCTGCACTTGATTATGTTTATTTATAAACACCGCTTTGATGGAATTAACGTATTCCTGCAATTGATTGTGTTTATTTATATCTATATTATTAAATGACCATTTATGTTATGTTTTGTTTAAAAAATTTCATTACCGCTTTGATGGAATTTACTTAGTCTTGCAATTGAGTATGCTTATTTATATTCGTATTCTTAAATGACCATCTATGTTATGTTATGTAATGTAATGCTGTAATACCTATTTATGTGACAGAAAATAATGTATATATTTGTGTATGAAGACGATGTACTTTTGTATAAGTCTGAATAAACTGTCTGTCTGTCTGTCCAAATACTGTTATGATTACCCAGTTGTTGTTTTTTATGATTTAGTGAACGTATTTCTACGAATATGGCTATTAAATTTGAGGGATTACATCATACATGCATTTATTTTCAGATTATTTTGTTTTAAAGTGTTTGGTGTTGTTGTTAATTTCAAAATAATTTTTTAGCGCTGTATTGTCATAATTAAGTAAAAATATTATTTCTCATATTTCATTTATTTCAATCTTTGATATATACATGACAAGAAAACATATTTGTAAACACACAAATCTATGGAGGACAAATTTAGTTGTTAACAATAAGGGACGTAGTGAACAGGACACGAGTTATGCTTATCATTGCGTCATTGTTCATTGTGGTAGAAACATCCCTTTGCTGAACAAAGGTTATATCTCAGTTATATACCAACAAAAACTATTTAGCAAGATATGTGAAAAACATACTGTTTTAAATGTGTTTACAGGCATTCGTACAGCGTGTCATTAATTGTCTTGTTAAGCGGTTATAAATGTTTATAGTTGGTGTTTAGATCTTTGAGGGCTGTAGATGCATCTAACTTAATTGTTTTAATTAGTTTGTGCTTTAAAAAACAGAGTGTGCAATTTATTTTTTTCAAAAGAACCTTTTTAATGGTCATGTTTCAATGAATATTCTGTTAATTCTTCTGACAAATATGTGAGTACCATGTTATTGTTTCTGTCCTTACACCGAAAAGGTATTAATTAAGATTCCCATTATAGACTATTACGCAATATGTGTAATCTCGCACGAACAAATCGAATTCTTTGTTTGGTTTGCTTCCATACTTCCGACAACTCTATTTTGTTTGATTCCTGAAGAACAACAACTATATTTGGCTTGATTCCTAAAGAACAACAACTCTATTTGGTTCGATTCTTGAAGAACAACATTACTATTTGGTTTGATTTCGTATGAATTGGTCTTCAGTGTACTGATGCGTTATTACATGTCTTTATCTACACTGAGATATATTCACCAAAGAATTGTATTTTTAAAATGTCATGTTTTAACACTACAAACAGTGTTTGCATACATGCACGTACACTAAAATGCATATACTTGCTTTGTTATGTAGTTTTTACTTTAACCTCCGAATACGTATAGAGAACAGAGAACATTGAACCGTCTCTGACTATAGGTATTTGCGTTCAGACATGGAAGACTGAAATCGAATTCAACGATTATAATAAACTTTCTTTTCTGCTATTTCTGTGTTATATTTACAATATGGCCCCCAAAAACTACGATACATGGCATAACTGTTCATTGTAAATTGCATCCGCCAGACATCCTGCATACAATGATTTTAAGTTACGTTTATGTACATTAACAGAATGAAGACGTGTACTCGGTGCTATGAGTCTTGATTCGATTCTGGCGTGTATATGTCATGCAGCACTTTGTTAATAGCATTGTCATGCAGCACTTTGTTAATAGCATTGTCATGCAGCTCTTTGCTAATAGCATACAAGAAACCTGCAGATGAAATTTCCTGACAGCGGGATTTCTATTCATAGACTTATGTCTGTTGTTTAATAACTTTATTAAGAATTACAACATCCAAATCAATAATACTCTTACCTGCGATTCCACACAAAAACAGCAGGAGCATTTACATCTTTGGAGAACCTCTGCGTTCATAAAAGCGTTTAGACGCAGAACACTTATGTAAATATCAATGGTCTGGTTTGTTTGTTCGATAGCAATTTAAAATGACATGATTGTTATTCTGCAAAACAAATTACATAAAACATTGAAACCGTTTGATTGGGGAACTATCAAGTGCAAAGGAAGGCTCTAGCCGTTTAATGAACTTCTGTTCGTTATGCAAAGGAAAGAACATGATAAAAGCTTTATATTTAACGTTACCTTTGCAATAAGAATTGTAGATACTTGAAATGTGTAAGAGTGCGTTTCACTAAGCTGCGTACGCAAATAATTTCCGTAAATATTTGCGTACGCAAATTTTGTTCTCAAAAACGCGTTTCACTAAACAGCGTAAATTAACGCAGTGCGTAAATTTTGTCGTAAATTTACGCCAGATATGTTCTTCGCATAAATCAGAAAAATTGGCGTAACGGTGATCTCTCATGGCTGTCGTTGCTGAAGCGTTAGCAGTTCGCGAGATTCGTCCTCGAATATTCCGAGCAAGAATCGACCCATTAAGTTATTTAATGCCTCAGTCACAAATAATCCGGTCGCCGGCCGATGTGTCCGATCTTCAGGCAACGGGAAGGCTGGACACGTCGGAGCCGTCCGCCGTCCGATGACTGACAAAGTTTTAAACCTCAGTCACAAATAGACACCGATCATCGTCCAATCAGCGGCCGACGTTTTTTCCGCTCATCGGGCTGGCGCCGGCCGATGATCGCACGCACATCGGGTCATTATGTAGCATCGGGCGGCGTCCGGATTAATTTAATCACAATTTGTTTTACCCGACATCGGGCCCGGGAAGAAATCGAGTTGAGATCGAAAAAAGATCGGACGATCAACGAACGGTTATCGCCCGGCGTGCGCCCGACATCGGATTCATTGTACGTGTATCATAACGAGCATCGTCCGGTGTCCGTCGGGCATCGTGCGGAGGCCCTCCAGCAATCAGACGGTCGCCAGCCGATGTATATGCCTCTGGGCAATACCTTTACTTTTCGTTCAATGAATCCGATGTCGAGCGATCGCCGGGCAATACCCGTGCGTTGATCGTCCGATCTTGTTTCGATCTCAACTCGATTCCTTCACAGGCCCGACGTCGGGTAAAATGTTAAGTGAGACTTAAAATTAATCCGGACGCCGCCCGATTCTACAAATTGGCCTGGTTTCCGTGCGATCAGCGGTGAGCGGAAAAATACTTCGGCCGCTGATCGGGCGGTGATCGGTGAAATAGATTGGCCGTCACACCTCTCGATCGCGGCCATTTACATATAATCAGAGTAAAGGACGTCGGTAGACTAAATACTGACACTTTCACAAAACAAAACTATAAATACTCGTTTTCTTTCTTAAAGTAAGACTTTAATAAATGATATTTCAAAAATTATAAAACATATAACAATTTGATTATAATTATAAGTGGTGTGGATGCGATAGTGTTATTATTTATCAGCGATCGAAATTTAGTGTGAGAGTTGCATTGAATCAGTTATAAAACAAAGCCCTAAAAAGGCGCAATACATTACAATCTTCAAATATAGTTTCTATTTTATTTTACATTGAATGAATTTTCGTTTCGTTTACATGGAATGAAAATATAAATAAATTTGAACATTCAAATAAAAAAAAAACGTGCATCCGGGCCCTGCATATTTTGCAAATTGAACTGTCTTTGCATGTACATGAAAATTTAAAAACTCTTTACTAATGATAATGATCGATACAAATCTAGCATTTAATGATACCATAAATAGTAACTGGTATTCAAAATGGCGGTTAACGGGTGATTTTTGAATGTTTTGGTCGAAAATTTTGAAAGGTTTGTACATTTACCATATTTATTAGACATTGTCCTTATGCGCAGGATGATCTACTGATATTCATTTAACGTCGGTATAAATCCTGGAGATGCATTATTAATATTAATATTAAAAAAGTTATTGAAGACTTTATACGCAAATGCCTCATTGTTTACGATTGACACGGTTCATTTTATGTGCATTTTTAAACCATATATAAGGGTTTCTCAACAGTTTTCATGGAAAGGTGGACCCAAGAACCATCATAGTTTACCTTGTATCAGCACCAGGATGCTTCCAACAGGCAATCGCAATATATGCATCAAAATTCGAAAATTAAACCCCATTTCAATAACTGGTGAGCACAGTACCCCCACTTTCAGTAACTGGTGTTTATTCAAAAGTCAGAGTACACAGAAAAAAAGAAAACATAATAAAATACGCATGTTTACATTTGCTTTTTAAATAAGTGATGCGTTACTATAATTTGTGAAGTCACAATAAATTGGCATAGAAGAGACATGAACGATATTTTTTTCAATTCACATGCGAACTTATTGGTCTCATTTGTGCACAAATTATTTCGAATGCTCACAAATTGCTTTTATCGTGCGCAAATAATTGTGAATTAGTGCGCACGTATTCACATGTAGGTACACACGCTTACATGCGCGCCTATAAATGTTTATGTGCGCATGCTTTAAGTTCTGCGTTCGCTCGTTTTGCTTTTTCATTGACCTATTTATCACATGCGCACGTATTGCTTTTTTTTTCGCTCGTATTGCTGTTAATTGCGCACATATTGATATCTCGTGCACATGTTTTCATTGAAAATGCCTTCGTATTTATACACACTTCCGTGCCGCAAGTATTCATTTTAGTCTAAATAACTAGACGTATTATACCGATTACGTCTCAACGGTTTACTATATTTTTCTATTGCAAATTGATTTCAACGTATTTTTCAGTAAGTCTTGTTAATGCATTAAATTATCACTTGTGAGACATAAATGAGAACGATTACCCTTTACATGCGTGAAAAATGTGCAAAAACACCACTTGTGTAAGTGTAGAAAAATGGGTTATTCTTTAACGCAGAATTACTTTGAACTAGATCAAATAACACAAGGGGCTACACATAAGTCATCCTGAATAAATCACGGCAAAAGTATCCAATCATACAGAGAAACAAGTTAATTATAACCGGCCAATGACGTTAAACTATGCAACTTTCAACTTACACAGTGCCAAGCCTATATGGCAACAGTGGTAGTGTTTTCTGACCTTGGATATCTTTACTTGTAAGTTTTAATTAACATTTTTCTTATGCCATTAGAACAATATTGTCTATTTTTATGTTCAATAATTTGTTCATGATTATTTTGCGCTGTTATATGAATTTGCAGCTACATGAAGTTTCCGACATGACTTCCTGTCGGAACTATACAAATGACCTAAAACGATATGATGTGGATGTATATCATATTTGTAGGAGTAGTATTCACTATTACGTGCGCACGTGAACACATTAGTAATGCGTGCGCAAGTATTTGACAAAAAAAAATACTCATGTGCCCGCTATGCCGTCGTGAAATAGTTTAAACCTTCCAATAACACAAAGAATTCATATCGTTCACATTTTTATTAACTGTAATTCTACACACAGTTAAGACACACTTATTGTTCATGAACAAATGAGTCGCGTTCTGAGAAAACTGGGTTTAATACATGTGCGTAAAGTGTCGTCCCAGATTAGCCTGTGCAATCCGCACAGGCTAATCAGGGACGACACGTTCCGCCTAAACTTGAGTTTCGGTAAGGAGGGACTTCCTTGAAACTAAAAATACCATAAAAGCGGAAAGTGTCGTCCCTGATTAGCCTGTGCTAATCTTGGACGACATTTTCCGCACATGCATTATGCCCAGTTTTCTCAGAACGCGGCTCAAATATCGAGGGAGTCATTGAATGTGTATTCCACGCAGTCTAGCAACGTCATTTTTAAATCTGTGAGACTTAAATCATATTTAATAGGAGATTTATTTTATGTGTTATTACAGATGGAATCGTCCAACGGAGATAAAATTGAATGCGAAGTGTGCGGTGTTGCATTATCATGTGCATACTCTTTAAAGCGGCACATGCAGCTTCATAGTGATTCCACATACGAGTGCGATTATCCAGAATGCGGAAAAACATTTAAGTGTAACAAATCTCTGCAGCGTCACACCCGTTCCCACACCGATGGTCCAAAAGTCTGTAGTCAGTGTGGAAAGGAGTTCACAACGACGTATTGGCTTAACAAGCATGAAAATGAGATTCACCGAGGCAAGGCATCGAAGTATTCATGTACAGTGTGTGCGAAGCCATGTCAGTCGGGATACGCACTTCAACAACATTTGAGTTCACATTCGGATGAAAAAAAATACACATGTGAAATATGTTCGAAGTCATACAAAACCCCATCAATTCTTCGAAAACACAAATGCAGCCCTCCGGACGATGGAGAAGGAAAGCATGCCTGTGCAACATGCACCAAAACATTTCAGACAAGGAGGCTGTTGAAACAGCACATGAATAAGCACGATGCTCCCAAATTTTCTTGCCACGTCTGTGGAAAAATGTTCAAATGGAAGCATTGCATGAAAAATCATGTTAAGCAATGTGGTGTGGAAATAAATAAAGGGTAATTCGAACACTCTTTCTTGTAAAACAACTTTTGCCACTGTTTCACTGTTTACTTTTTCATTATTTTAATTGTTTGTTTTAAAGTTGAGTGTCAGTTTTTGTTTAATTAGCGAAATTCCTATTCAAACCAAAAATCACAATGTTTCCTGTAATTAATTTGAGCTTTATCGTCGTTTTAATGTTAGTAATCAGGAAATCAACACTGACAGTCTTTTTGAAGTTATTTTTCTCGAGTGTTTTGAAACTTATAGGCTTTCATTTTATGACATGTTTTAGGCCATAATTTTGACTGTATTACACATCCGTTCGTTTATAAATAGGATAGGAAAAATAGATTTTAATAATTATTAAATTAAGTTATCACAGTAGAAAAACTGAAACAAATGTGACCTTGGTCGCAATTAGTGCGCGCGACCGTCCATTTCATCTAACTATACTACTTTACAGATCTATATATATTTTTTTACATCTCTCACCTTTCACCTTGGATCTAAGGCCTTACTTTTAAGATCTATGGCAAATGCCATTTTGACAAAAATAAATGCATGTCCAAAGTGATTGGAAATGATTGATACCATTTGATGTTAAATTGCCTTGCCACGGTGAACTCATCTCATCATGTCGCATGTGATTTTTTTCCAAGGCTTTCGGACTCAAGTCTGTCGGTTGATTTAAATGTACATCGTGCCTAGTTGTGCAATTCCATATTGCAATGAGAATGTCAGAACTATTCGATATTGTATACCCGGACAAATTCAAAGAGAAACGTTGGTAATGACGCAACCAAGACGACAATATGAACGACATATTTTTTATCACATTCATTTCACGTACTTTTGTGTATTTGTAAGGAGATTGCTTCAGTAAACATCGTCTCATGACGAATGTACTTTTGGTTGGATAATGTTATTAATTAATGTAACTATTTGGATAACAGACGTCTGAGAGTTCTTCTGTCAACATGTCTTGTGTAGTAATAATATTTTCGTATGAGTCGTATTCTTAATGAAGCAAGCAATGTTAAAGTGACAGAGACGACTGCAATTGTTGCACAGAATTTCTCGCCTATACAAATGCTGAAAATGTTCTTTTAGATACAATTTACAATGTCGCCGGTTAAATGAAAAATATGCGAATAATTAAGTTTCATGAGATAGGAAATTTGATTGTTAAACAAATGCGCGGTTAATATTTAAAATATTTGCCCATATGATAAATACACATCACGTATCATAATCGGGAAAACAATTCTAGTTACCAGCCTTCAGTCTTTTATTTGAGACAAAAAATTAATTGCTTATACAATACAGAAAAAGTCATACAAAGCTAGGTCATCGCGTTGAAAAAAGTTTGAACAAAAATCAGATTACCTGCTTGCATGCTTGTTTATAAATCAACCATTATTTTCGCCTCATGTCAGGGATGTCTACTTTATTTATTTACATATGTATTTTTTGTCGCCGTATTGCCGTGCAAGCGCTTAGGCTTGAACGATATACGACAAAAATTGCAATACAGTACACGTTCACGTGGTATTAAATTGAAACATATCAAACAGCGTTTTATCATTTATCATGTCACTCTTCCCAGTTGGCTACATTAGTTCGTCATTTATTATTCAGCAATCACGGAGGTGCCTTACTTGTATTGCCTATAAATCCGAGATGTATTAATTCTATTATTGAAACATCATGTTATAACACAAATTCATTTTTTGACATTTCATTACCCAATAGCTCTACTAGATGCTGTTCAATTTAAGTTTTGCGTAGCCACTCATGGAACAGTTAGTTTCAGAATATTTTATTTGTGATTTTTTAAAAAGCTTTTTGCGCAAACGGAACTGTCTTTTTTTATTAAATTGCGATCATTCTGTAAACACGCATAATGTTATATCGCACTAAGAAGCAACATAACATCAGATATAATTTACAGACCGTTTACCAACAATTGGCGTCACTACTCTCCGAGTTTACATGTATTTCTGATTTATGGTACTGTACCCGAGTAACATCACAGCATGTCTGTTATGCAAGATATCAGGAGGAGCCTGCTTATAGTTTATTTCTCTGCATGTCTTAGCATGATTTTTCCTGTCTAAAAATGTATAGAAGAAATTAATAAACTGCAAGTTAAAATTATAGATATCGCAGCGCGTGATGTTATAGAGGTAATGAGAGAAAGAATTGGGCCGATCGGAACTTATTAATTAAAGCTTTCGATAATACAAACAATAAATGCTTCAATATCGAACAGTAAATTAATAAAGTGAACTCCAACGTCTGAACGAGACATATATGTTGACTTTATTGTTTTCCTTTCAGTTGTAAAAGTAGTTACTAACATTGTTCGACTGAAAACATACATACATATTGGGACTCCGATTATACTGTGTTGTTTTCATTTTATTGGTAGAATAAGGAGTTCAGATATAAGGAAGAAAATGAAACACTTATTAAATATTAAACGAGTCTTCCTCATGAGAAGTTGACGCTGAATAAGGAAACCCGTTGGGTAAACACACTGTAAAACATATGTAAACTTCGCGAAATATTTAATATCATTATGTAGACTTTGACAGAAACTGTATTTTCGTATGAGAGGTTTCCGAAAAACGGAAAGAGTTTGACAGAAAATAAGGCTGTTTCCCTATTACTATTTTTTAATATACACCACTCTTGATTGGATGAAATGTTGTTTGTTACATCAAATACATTGTACATGTTTACATTTTAACATGAAACGCTGAAGGACATCCTCTTTTGAATTGCAGGTTATTGAAAAGTAAATGAACACACATATAAACGTATGATCATCGTACCGTTTGGACAAATTAACACTCATAATTACATAAAACACTTATAAAATACTCAAAATGGTTCCCAAAATAGCTGCAATTGTTTGCATAAATGTGCCGGGTTCACGCAGTACCAATCGTTTCTCACGAGAAACATACACCAACAATGTCGATCATTTGTCAATTACATGCTTTCAGATATTTGCACCTTCTTCACTGCGGATTTCTAATGCAGATGCGATACATGTCTTAATATCGGCGTTAAGTTATTTGTTTGTAGTCCATTTTTTTCGAGGTGTGATGTCTAGTGATCTCGATTGCAATACACAGGCGTCAAACATTGCCACTCCTTCAATGTCTGGCACGCAGGAAACATGCTGTGCAAACCTCTTTGGCATTTCCTGATTGCATGAGCAGATTTACTTTTTTTTTATTTCACGTCGTCATATGTTAGATGGTGCGTTTTAACTAATCAAATTTTATGCTAGCTAATGAGTTATTAAATGAAAATCAATTGAATAAGTTTTAGTCCTCTTTTCTTTGTGTCGTATACACAGTTCTTTTATGATGTTTAGGAACCCTTTCACTCGTAAAAACGGCAATTCGATATACATGAGCAATTTTAAGTACTTGATTCATTTGGGTGTGTTTGTTTTTTAAATTTGTACTAATAACATATAAGACTTTATTTAACTTCAGTTTTAACAAACTGAGTCCCATATCTACTGAAATTCATATGATGCAAAGAATATAATTACTAGTGATAACTCGTTTCAAAATAGTTGAGATGATTATACAAGGTAACTCAACAATAAAATATAATGAACTTGCATGATTCAATATATATCAACACTATGTATTTTATTAATATATTGCCATTTATACTTGGTAGACATTAAACGTTATTTTGTTCCAGTTATTTTAATATTCAATGTGCAGCCATGTCATGTTAATTTCCATTCTATACACATTGTAAGAGCACCGTTCTCTATAACCATAAATGTAATTTGAACTACCGTGTAAATTCAGGACATTGTTCAAGTGTAACATGCGCGTGAGTTTGATCTTCTAAAATATAATAATACTTATTTTATTACATGCAAAAAATTAAAAACATTGCATTTAACCATCTGGAATATATTGATAATTATAATATTGCATATCGCAATTGCATAATGGTAAACTGTATATTATTTCACCAAGTCTTAAATAACATCGAAGCTATTGATGTTCAGTTATTGGGTTAATCAACTAATGATGGACACAATATTTAATATTACGTTCTTATTAATTCAATTTACTATTTAATTTAAATTTAAACAGTTCAATAAAATGTCTAGAATACGATTTACGTTCTGACAACAGTTACTCGGTTTGTGGCCGGGTGTGTCAGGGATCTGAACATGCACAATTTACCAAAACAAATTGAAATAAGTTTACAGTACATTACGTGTTCAAACGCAGCACTGTTTGACTACATAGTCAGAATATTGATAGCCACCTTCAAATTTTAGTTGCTTGTTTTCGCTTGACGTTCATATTTTTGAAAGTACGTACATTTACTTACTAAAGAAAACAATACGTTATAGATATGCAATGCTCGCATTCACTCGATTTCATACAAAATAAGTCCTTAATGATGAGTCCAGCAACATAACAAAAACGATGAGAACTGAAAAACACTTTTGTATTGTTTAGTACACATTTCATAGCGAATTGTATTCACCGTTAGAGTCGATCCCTGAAATACACCGGCCACATTCTTTTTACCACTGTAAGGGGGAATATGTCCCTGCACACGCTCATGATCATTATACTCAAACGCACAAAACAATCCTCTGCAAACTGATTTCATGCACGTTAATGGGCATATAATTCTGTTCATATATGTAGGCGAGTCCAATCTCAAAAATGTGATTTTAGTTATATAGAGGATATTTGTTGGATTCGGTGGATTATCGATTTTAGTTCACGAGTGATCATAGAAAATAATATTTTCACACGTGAAAGATATATTTTCTATGATCACAGGCGAATTAAAATCGGTATTCAACCGAATCCAACAAATTTTCTTTTTATTTTATGCTTTTTTTTCACAGTTTATATACATTGTTTGAAACAGTGAAATTATCAGTTTTAATTCACTGATATTTCTCTATAAACCACCAGAAAGCATAACATAAAATAATGTATTCCCCAACCATACAATTATTGATAAAATGATACGATATCGGTCTTGAATAGGCATTTGCTACTAAAATTCAAATGTGTTACTTTTAAGAATGCGGAAGAATGCTTTTTTGATTATTTTTACTTGGTCTATAAAAGAGGCTGAACTACTTTTCAGTACGGATGCTATTTCGACTCCAGAATTTTTATAAATTCATCAGCAGATGTGCTGTCTTGCAATTTAAAGGTCGAATATATTGGGTCCTAACATAAACTGCGATACTGCAATCCACTTAACTTACCATTCGATTCCATTATGTGTTTATGTCTGTTCACAATATTTAACTAACGATGAAGTCAATCAAACAATAGTTGTTTAAAAATAAAAGTATTTCTTTAGTAAATTATATCATGTTTGAATTGTAATAGAACGAAGATTTATCATTAAGGAAATGGCAAAATAAAAATGTAAATCTCATGTAAATATTTAATTTACATTTGAAAAGCCCTGTCATGTGATTATGCCATTCGAAAGTGATGTATGTCACAGTGATTCCTTATCCGTATATGGATATATTTATAGATAACAAAGTAATTGCAGGCGCAATCAATAAGAGAATACGAATGCCAAGGACGTCATCAATATAACATTCATTACACGTACTTTCCCATATTCACAAGAAGAATATGTATGTATGCATCGCCTCATGACGAACTCGTTTTAGATAGAATGAGATTATTAAGTAATGGGGATAATTGTCTTCAAGCCTACGTCGAGAAAGGTTAAGCTAACATGTCTTGTTTTGTTAATATGTTTTCGAATGCGAAGGATGCTTTATAAAACAGCCATTGCGCAGTGACACAAACGACTGTCAATAGTGGTCACCAACCCTTCACAACACTATTGTTAACATCTTTTCTTCAATGAGCGTTTTAGGAGGACTTTACAAAAGAACATTTGTTAACATAATGGGATTTTGTTTGGTTTTCTATAATTTAATAATTATTTAAAATTAGTGTCGAAAAAAATTTTCTTTAAATACAAATGATGTATTCTTGAGTTTTGTTTGCAACAGAAAAAATACAAAATCTATTAATTGTATCTTTTCTGAATTGATCTGGCACACCGTTTCAATTCTATACTGATTAAAATTTGTGACTGCGCAGCTTGAATTGCTTAATGTTTTTTTTTTTTAATAACTCGTTATTAACAGTTTTCCTTGTTACGACATGTGTTATCACTATTTAGCTCTATAAGTTTCTATTGTCTATTTTATTGTCACGTTTGTAAGTGTCTTAGTGATATCCCTTATAATTTGTAATGAAATATGTGTGCACATGCAACTGGGGCGAAGTAACAATTTTTCATTTTTACTTTTACGTTTTAAGAAAGTGTTATAAATATCATTATGTCACAATCTCGTTATCATTGTTTTTAAATCGCGTAGTCAGCGTCGCCAAGACGTGATCTACTTAAGCAATTGGTCGCAAAACTAAAGCGTGTTTTGTGCGATACGAAACGAAACTAAAGGTTGTTTTATTTTCAGTCCACTTAATACTTTTTTATAATGTTGAAGTATAAGCTTCACATAAAACGCATTTGATATATAGGTCATATCTACATTCCTCCAAAAAATTATAGTCTTAATACAAATAATATAGATTTTTACGATACCCAAGAATGTAACATTGAGCGATATAAAAATCTGGGCAAAGTGTTTATCACATGAGATTTAAATAGTAGATGTTCAAATGTATGCGACGTTCTAAATTTTGACATGTACATTGACGATGAAGAGTTGTCAAATCGTGTTTACATCCCCCACGTGCTAGCAAAGACCACGTAATTGTTACAAATGGTAAACGCTTGCTTGAGCTCTGCCAATCGACTTCGTTCATTATTGGTAACGGGCGAATGCACGAGGATCTAAATATAGGAGAGTTCATTTTCCAATCACATAGGGGTAGCAGCCTAGTGGACTATCTACTTTTAGGACCAAAAGATATCATTCTAATAAGTAACTTTAAAATTAAAAGCATAATGACCATTCGGGCATACTCTTTAGTCTGGCGTCAATACACGCTGCCGACCATGAAGGCAACAAATCCGAAGCCGCATATGATTTTAAAATAAAATGGGACGACTCAAAAATACACCCGTTTAAAAATGTCTTATCGCAATACAAAGCGCAATTGCACTCACTCGAACAGTCCATTTTAAACGAGCGCGACATTGATGAGATATCAAATGACTTCATAAATATTTTAAACACTTGAAAAACAATTGCATCAAACAAACACAAATGATACCACCGACATTGAAAATGAAATAACATTAAAAAAACAAATATTACATGGAATCTATCATACACATCTCAATGGAATAATACTAAGAGCGCGTGCTCAGTATGTTGAACACAATGAAAAAAAAAACACAAAATATTTCGCCAACATTGAAAAACGTAGAAGTGAACAAAAAACTGTACACAAACTAGTAGTCAATGGCAAAGATATAACAAACAGAACTCAAATACTAGAAGAACAACGTTTATTTTTCGAAACCCTCTATAAACGAAAAAATGTTGAAAATAACACCCTTTTTAAAAATACACATCACGCTTAAAACCAGGAGGAAAAACAACTGTGCGACGGATTGCTTAATGAATATGAATGTGGACTAGCCCTAAACGAAATGCAAAATAACAAAAGCCCAGGATCGGATGGCATCACAATCGAATTTTATAAAATATTCTGGAATGATATAAAAACACATCTAATTAATTCACTTAACTACTCATTTAACAACAAAAACTTAACTACGCTACAAAAACAAGGTATTATATCACTTATTCCAAAACCTGGAAAAAACTTAGATTCCTTATCAAACTGGCGCCCGATTAGTTTACTAAACAATGATTATAAAATTGCAACTAAAAGTATAGCAAACAGAATAAAAAAAATATTACCATCAATTATTTCAAATTCTCAATCTTGTTTTATAAAGGGACGATACATTGGTGAAAATGTTCGTCTTATCCAAGAATGCATAAACTATTTCAACAATTCAAATAGTCCTGATCTAATATTCTTTGCAGACTTTGAAAAGGCATTCGATTCGCTTGATCATTCATTTATGTTATCCTGCTTAGAAAATATGAACTTTGGTGAAAGTCTCATTCAATGGGTCAAACTATTCTATACCGATATTAAAAGTATAATCATTAACAATGGCTTCTTTTCAAACAGTTTTAACATCGAACGGGGGGTTCGACAAGGATGTCCACTCTCATCATCGCTATTTATTATTTGCATTGAGTATCTATCACATCACATCCAATCAAATAAACACATAAAAGGCATATCACTAGAACCTGACGAAGAAATCAAACAATCCCTATTTGCTGACGATGCAACTTACTTTTTAAACGACAATTTCGATTCTTTCCATAACCTAATAGAGTCGCTAACCCTTTACGGAATGACATCGGGTCTAAAACTAAACAAAAGTAAATGTACTGTGCTACGAGTAGGTAAATTAAAACAAAGTAATGTTCTATATATAAAAGAAATGAAATTTAATTGGACATCCGATGAAGCCACAACGTTAGGAATTACTTTCACAAATAATGAAAAGGATACAGTTCTTAAAAACATTCTACCTAAATTACAGAATTTTAAAAACTGCTTAAAATCATGGCATCATCGTAAACTTACAATAATCGGAAAAAACACAGTATTGAAAACGTTTGCACTTCCTAAATTAATATATGTATTAACAGTTCTCCCAAATCCACCAAAAGATGTTATTAACGATATAAAATCAGCAATATTCAATTTCATATGGGACGGTAAGCCTGATAAAATAAAAAGAACTCAGTTAATTCAATCCGTAGAAAATGGAGGTATCCAATTAACGAACATTGACTCATTTTTGAATGCAATCAAATGCAGCTGGGTTAAAAGATACCTAGATAATACCAATACGAGTGAATGGAAATTATTCTACCAGAAAATCCTAAAAAATATGGTGACTCCTTACTCTTTGAATGTAACATCAGCAATACTATCTTACATGAAATTGCAAACGAAAACATATTTCTGTCTGATGTTCTATCAGCGTGGAGTGATGTCACTCATAAATTAGAAACCCAAACTAGCAGTAAAACAATTTTATGGAACAATAAAGACATAACTTCAAACAATAAGACGTTTTTCTATAAAGATTGGTTTGAACGAAGCATTAAATATGTCGACCAATTATATGACTATAGAATTAAGGATTTCTACTCTTTTGATAATATATGCTACATACATGGAATACCTTCAAATAATTTTCTGAAGTACTACACACTAATCAAAAGCATACCCATACATATTAAATCTGAAATCAATACAAATAATACACCATGTACTCAAACAACATTTGTAGAAAACATACTTGGAAGAAAAAACAAAACAAATAAAATATTTTACAAACTACAAATTAAAAACCCTACGGAAAACTCCAAAATCCAAAATAAATGGCAAGTCCTTTTTGGAGAAAATGAACTTAATTGGAAACACATATTTACCATGCCAAATAAAGCAACTATTGAATGCACACTGAGAAATTTTCAATATAAATACATCCATAGAATTATAGCTACAAATAAATATCTCTTTAAATGCAAATTATCTAACTCAAATCTGTGTGACTTCTGCAGTGAAAACATTGAAACTATAGAACATCTTTTTTGGGAGTGCAAACACATCCAGCCTATCTGGAATCAATTAACATCTTTTCTTGAACAACAGCAACTAAACGTTAAACTATCTTTCTTAAATGTAAGTTTCGGAATTAACTCATTGAAAGCAATAGACGGTAATAATATTGTGAATTTTATGGTTATATTGATGAAATATTTCATCTTAAACATGAAGTACAAAAAACAAGTACCAAATTTTAATTGTTTTGTCCATAGTCTTAAACTAAAAATCCAGATTGAGAAAGAAATAGCCCTCAGTAATGACACATTACAAATCTTTGAACAAAAATGGAATCGGATTAAATTATCATAATGTTTTGTCCAATTATATACATTTCACTCTAATGCTAGTTTATCTTTCTAAAATAGTTTTTTTTTATCTTTCTAAAAAAGTTTTGTTTATATTTTTTTTCAATCAGACAAGATCATTGTGAATTTACAACAAAACACACAAATCCAGTATGCTTTCTTCCGACTTAATACAACTCATCATTTTTCAAAACTATTCTTCTGTTGTTCTTTTCTTTTCTCTCTAAAAAAAATATATATATATATAATAGCATATCTTGTATAACATGTCTGAACTTTATTGCTTTATACAATCACTGTGTTGTATGATCATATACATGTTTACATTGTATGTATGATATTGAATAAAAAAAAATATTTTAAAACATAGTGCGATAGAAGTGTTTGGGTAAACCGAAATAAATAACAAAAAACATAATAAAATTCACCACAACAAATAAACATGGTTTAATAACAAATGTTTTACCTCAAGAGCGGAGTTTAATAAACATAGGAATACATTTCTAAAGGACAGATCCAATGAACATAACCGACAATTATTTATCAAATCGAAAAATACATATATACGCACTAAACGCCGAGTTAAGCAAAAATGTATGCATAAAGAAAAAAACAATCTCACAAATCTTAGTAAACATAAGCCACGAGAATTCTGGAAAACAATTAAAAAACAGTATTTAAAGAAAGACAACAGCCCAACCAATTTAAACACAACGGCACTCTATGAACACTTTAAACAATTATATTCTGACAATGGGAGTAATACCGAAAATAGCTCGCGCGAAAATAATCACTTAAGGGCAGATCCAGACTTAGACAAAGGCATTTTGCTAGAAGAGGTAACTATTGCTATCCGTGTACAAAAAAAAATAACAAAAGGAGCGGTATCGACAAGATATGCGCAGAAATATATAAAAATTCTATACCGGAATTGTCATCAGTTATATTAGCACTTTTAACAGAATGTATAAAAATAGTGAATATCCAAAATCCTGGGGCGAAGGAATTATAATACCTATATTCAAGGGAGGGGATACAGAGGATGCGAAAAACTATAGGGGTGTCACCCTAATTAATATTCTGGCAAAAATATACTCAACAGTACTTCTAAATCGACTGACAAACTGGTCAACTAAACATAAAAACTTGATACAAAACCAGTTCGGCTTTCAGAAAGGAAAGTCTAAAGTAGACTGCATATTCGTATTGCAATCTATTATACAAAAAACTCTTAGCCAACGGAAAAAAACTATATTGTGCCTTCGTGGATTTCGAAAAATGTTTTGACAAATTAGACCGAACCCTTATATTCCAAAAACTTATTAATGAAAACGTAAGCACAACATTTGTAAACGCCGTACGGAGCATGTATAACTCTGTCAAAGCATGTGTCCGACATGAAAGTAACTATACATCACTATTTGAGTCGAATATTGGTGCAAAACAAGGCGAACAAAGATCAACGTTATTGTTTTTATTTTTCATAAATGATATTGTTTCAAGTTTTAATGATAATACAGATGACCTTTTTACTATTGAGAATGCTAAATTATTCATAATGCTTTGCGCCGATGACGCGTTCATATTCGCTCATTCGCCTAACGCACTACAATCGCTACTTAAAGATTTAGAAAATTACTGCAACGAGTGGAAACTTACAGACAAAAATAATGATTTTTGAGAAAGGTAGACATACACGATATAATTTTACATTAAATAACACAATATTAGATATTGTCGATTCATTTAAATATTTAGGGGTAAATCTTTACAAAAATGGAGACTAGAACCGTACGCAAAAACATATCGCTAAACATTCACAATTCGCATTACACAATTTGTTTACAGTATTTAATCAACTTGAATTAACTATAGACGAAAAGTGTAGACTGTTTGACAGTCTAGTTGGGTCCAAATTAAATTACGCAGCCGAAACATGGGGCTTTCATGAAGGAAAAGATATCGAACGCATACATTGTAAATTTCTTCGTAAGATACTTAAAGTTAGAAAATCCCCAAACCTAGACGAACTTTACGGGGAACTAGGCAGATATCCAATGTAGGTAAAACGCCAATTGTCATTAGTTAAATACTGGGTAAATATCATTGATCCGAACAACATCATACTGACAAAATCTATTTATAATCTGCTTAAGAGCGATGCTGAACGTAATAATACATATGCCGGCAAGAACTGGGCTTATCAAATTAAAGAACTAATCGAACACATTGGATTAGCTTCCATATGGACGCAACAATATACGCATACCCCAAACGAATACGAGCTAAATATAATAACAACTCGAATTTTGGATGTATATAAACAGACTTGGTTCTCAAATATAAACAACTCAAATAGACTGGCTGCATACCGATATTTCAAATATGACTTTAAAACGGAAAAAATATTTAAAATGTATTAATAACAATAAATTTAGAATATCACTTACACAATTTAGAATCTCTGCACATAATCTAGCCATAGAAAAAGGTCGTCATGAAAACATACCAAAAGAAAATAGGAAGTGTACATGTATTTACTGCAATATGAATGCTATAGAAAGCGAATTTCACTTTTTATTAGTATGCCCCCTATATAAAGAAATTAGACAACAATACCTAAAACCATACTTTCGTCATTGGCCAACATTGAACAAATTCGAAATTATAATGTCATCAAAATCAACAAAGGAACTAAATAACCTATCAAAATATGTTTATTTTGCCCTCAAACTAAGGTCAGATGTAACGTAGTATAAAATATATGCTGTTAACGCCTTCATTTTTGTATGTCTATTAAAACAGATACAATAAAAAGGGAATCGTATTAACTATGATTATTATTTCCTTTTGCCTACTGTTTAAATTATTAAGGTGATCGAATGACTGTATTGGATAGAGTAAAAGTGATCAACGTGTGCGATTATTTTATATTATGTTGACTATTTGTAATGAAGAAGATCACTTCTTTGTATGATTTTCAAAATTTGAAAATGTAATTGTATTGTTATCATTATCAACTAGAATATTCTAAAGGTAATTGAATGATTTTGACATGCGTTTTTTCTTTTTTTTTGTTTTACCCACTATTTGTATACATCATTTTGTGTTGTACTTCTCAAATACATGTACCATGTCTTTGCTATCTCAAACACATACTGTGTATAGGCTATACATTTGCAATATTCTATTTAATGCCGAATAAACGTTACGTTATGTTATGTTATTATTGCCTGATACCATGATGATTGCAAGTTTTTCTCCGTAATACATATTAATTCAATACAATAATGCAGAGGTGCACAGTTGCAATTCTTTTTTTACGAATTTCAATTAAGCGCATCATTAACATTGTGCAGCGCATAGTTTTCTTTTTAAATGAGGACCTTTGTTGGTAATGCCAAGGAAAAATACCTCATGTTCTATTAATAAAATAAGCTCCTTTATTTTCTCTTGTAATTTACAATAATTAAAGCAATGTTCAATTAACTGTTAATCGCATATTCCCATTCAATTTGACAATGACGTGCTTTTACCTTATAAAAGTAATAAATGACACTGTGCCAATAACTGTGCCATGTCAATGAACGAATATTAAATTAACGAAAATAATAAGCCATTACACGGTGAAGCAACAAAGAAAACTAAAAGGGAATGTTCTCCGCAGATAGAACAAAATATCAAATTATGTCGGTGTTACTGTATAATCAACTTTTTATTTTACAACTATCTTGGTCTGATATTCAACCTGTATTTAAAAGCAATAAAATACGTTTATTTAGTCATCTAAACTGCATTCAAAAAAGCCAATGATTCTGAAACAAAACGTACGTCAATGTTCCATATAGGAACAGTTTGATAATCAACAGTTGAATTGATGCTTACGTTTTCATGGTCTAAATATGTATTGAGCTTTCGCCAAATACAAATGTAGACACAAAATCATTTTTGTTATGCGGTTCAGAAGCTTACTTACTCATAGCTTAGTTAAAATCAACAATAATCTAAAAGTAACGTCATTTAAAAGCCAAGTGAATACAGCATTAATATTTATTTTATGCTTTTTGGTGGTTAATAGAGAAATATCAGTGAAATAAAACTGCTATTTCACTGTTTTAAACAGTGAAAAATAACAGTGAAAAATATCGATATTTTTTACTGTTTTACTGTGAAATGACGTCATTTTTTCCACGAAATGACGTCATAAATCCGGCGAAATTATCCAGATTAACTCATTTACAATGTAAATAAAAGGTGAAAAAGTATAAAATAAAAAAGAAAATGTGTTGGATTCGATTAAATATCGATTTTTATTCACTCGTGATAATAAAAAATACATATTTTCACTCGTGGTGCATATTATTTTATATGATCACTCGTAAAATAAAATCGATATTCCATCGAATCCAACAAATATCCTCTATATACTGCACATCAACAACACATAATTATTCTGTTATATTTTGTTACTATGTATTACACACCATATTTTTGACGTTTTTTTTCTGCGAAGCTGTCCATGCTTATATTTTAACTAAATTTTCTGTTATACTTTATGAAATTATGAAGCCAAAAAATAAATTTTAATTGATAACTGCATACTAAACTCTAAAATTAAAGACATTTTTTCACAACGTTGTTTTATGTATTTTCTCTTCATATATGTTTTTATTAAGTGTATATGTATGTAATTGCATGAATAAATACGCAGCAATAACGAATCATAAACTCACTTTTCTTTAAATGTATTGGGAATTTAAAAGTAATTTAATGTAAATATTTATTAATATCGGATTCGTTCTTGCAATTATAAAGAATTGATTATAACTGCACTTTCTAAAGCAGATGTTATTAAGTAAAGGGATAACGCAATTAACAATAACAATTCGAAATAAATGGTTACAAAAATTGTTGGGACACGCGGATACACATTTTATAATTTTATGTATTATAAAGAGACATCAAAACATAACTGAGTTAGTAAAATTGCAAAAATATTCTGACCCTGTAAACGATACTTCTGAATATTCCTTTTGAAATGTTGTTTATAGTTAGTGTATATTGTATATTTAGGGGTCCGAGAGATAACGCTGCCAATCATCAGGTTCTTGTACTGCTTTTTTTGTTAGGTCATACAATCAAAATATTAATTTTAGCGCCGATTTTCTTTTTTTCAAGAAACTTGTTGTTGCTGACTAACGGTTGTTTCCAACATTTTTTCCAGAGAACAGAACAGAACAGAACATTAGTTTATTTACGACTTGTACTATAAGTACATAATCACAACATGAATACATATATTACAAACATAATATAAAGTCACAGTGGACAAAAAAGAAGCACATTCAATGTAACAATTACATAACTATAAGATGATGAACTGATGTTTAATTATAAGTAATAGCAGTTCTATGAGAAAGTGCTTATTTAATATAAGAGCTAGGTTTTTCATAACATTCTTACAATTAGTATTTAACAATTCAATGAATTTAATAACACTCGGATTAAAACAATAGTATCGTTTGATATAGTTTTGTATAATATCATTATATCCAATGTGCGGGAACAAAAACTGTCACATGACCACAAATGCGAACGACCACGGCTATTTTTCGGATAAAACGTCAATCGAAGGTATGTTTTCTTACGTTTTCTCCGTTTTAGCAGAACACATGTTACAATGCCTTGGTGCACCGTACTCAGTGCGAATTCTACTTTTCATTGATGTATTGCTCATATTTTTAGGTATAATACTTTTTGAGAACATTCAATGACAAATATCGAACTTGACGATGTAGACGACCACACATTTTTACTAATACCTGTGTTTGTTGTTAAAGCGATTACAAATGAAGGTTTCATTACTGTCATTATGCGTATTTATTTCAAATACGACCAAATATAAGTCTCAATATTAATATTTTATTATTTAGAACGACCGACGACATTTGTTTTGAAATTGGCGAACGACCACACCCGAGTTATAGGCGAACGACCACACACTGTATTCTTGACACATGTATGCATGCAATAAAATGTATATTTCAGATGGATCGCTCAGACCCACATATATGCCGCTATTGTGGCAACGTACTTAAAAGCAAGTCGTCTCTGCGCCAGCATGAGATTAGTCACACAGGGACTGGGAAGGGATATACATGCTGCGATAAAGTGTTCTTCAGCAAGGCGAATCTGAACAGGCACAGGTACAATAATTGTGTTAATCATATATTGAATTATGTTTGTCAGAAAGTGTAATTAATACAAAAATATGCTGTTAATTTCTTCTTTTTAATTTCTATTTAACCCTGATGAAATTTTACAAATAAGAGGTACAAAATCGACACAGCAAAGATGGGTGCTTAACCTATCAAAACTATTGTATTTCATAACTAGTGTATCATGTCACATGCAAAAAGTCTTACTTGCTTATGTTTGTAATGGGATCAACATGGGCTTAATAAACAGCTTGAAGTACTGATAGTTTAAGGCCCAGTCTCACTAACACATTTTGCGATGCCGGTGGAGCCCCGATGCGTGATCCGGGGTCTACCGGTATGAACCGGGGCTCCACCAGGAATGTCCGGGATGAACCGGGTACAACCGGGGCTCCACCGGCAAACTATTAAAATGTTTAATACCTCCGGGATGAACCGGGAGTCACCGGGCCGTACCGGAAACAACCGGCGCGGCACCGGGAACAACCGGGGCAGCACCGTAGCTCCACCGGCACGAACCGGGGTTTATCTGAGATGCTTTTGACCCCGGCAGAACTACGGCAACGTCCCGGTCTGACGCCGGTATAGCCCCGATGAATGCCGGCAGAGTCCCGGTGTAGCTACGTTTCAACAATTAATGCCGGTAGAGCTACGGTTCGTGCCGGTGGAGCCCCGGTTGTAGCCGGTTAATCACGGCAGAGTTACGGTTATTGCCTCCAGCATGAACCGGGAGTCACCGGGGCGTACCGGGAACAACCGGCGCGGCACCGGGAACAACCGGGGCAGCACCGTATCTCCACCGGCATGTCACCGGAGCTCTGCCGGGACGCCACCGGCTTTCACCGGGACGCTACCGACTACGACCGGGACTCCCCCGGCTACGACCGGAACTCACCGGGATAAACCGTAGCTCTACCGGGGCCGACCGGGACTCTGCCAGGATGTAAACCGGGAATATGTTACCGCGCTAAAAAATAACCATCGATCATCCCGGAAGTCGCCGGCCGACCGGCTCTATCAAACCGGGATTAAGCGGTGCTACACCGGCAATAGTGAGACTTGGGCTTTACACCATATGATTAATACTTATTGACCCATTATAAAATATTTTGACTAAAATAAGAAAATTGAGAAGGTTCTTATATAATTAAACGCTATTAAAATTTACTGATAATTATAATTGTAGATGCCATGTACATGGCGAAGAGGAGGCATTCGTGTGTACCAAGTGCAGTAAGTCATTTCCTACAAATGCTGACCTGCAGAAGCACATGCGGCGGGAAAATGGGCAGACAATTGCGTGTGATAAATGTGGCGTACGTTTTGCTGAGAATTCCAATTTAAAGGCACACATAGATATGCACAACGAAGAACATAACTTGAAATGCTTGTAGTGTGACAAAGTATTCCGGCATCGAAGTAGCCTGTCTCGTCACATGAAAGTACACAGCAGTAATTAAGCGACGCCAAGTGTACAGTTCGCCAATCATGCATTTGTATTGTGCTGTCCGTGAAGTGATTATGTGTAGTTACATACATTTTATACATGGTCCTTTTACCCGTCCAAACACAGTTTGTGTGGTATATTGGAGTTTGTTGTGTATTAAAATGAAACTTTTTAAATGAGTTTTATAATATATACAATACTTCGTTTTGGTGTATGTCATGCTATTTATTGCAGAGTTGTCCCCTCTCACTTAGGTAAATTCTCTTGTTTTACCTTGTTCACGATACCTGCATCATTGTACATGCGAACTTAACAACAAACAATTATGTGCATCAAACTGAAACTTCATAGTTCTGTTGTTCATACTTTGTATAAGTACAAGACGTAATTTTTGTGGATGCAACACTATTTTATAGGGACAAATTTTCGGCTTATACAGTTTTAAAAAATATTAAAATTATTGCTTAAAACGTAGATATCTTGTTGATAGTCACTTAGTAGCATATATATTTCAATAATTATACATAGTTTTCAATGGGATATTTTAGCGACTGCGGCAACATTGTAGTAGCTTATAGTAATATAATGTACATGGCAATACCTCCAAGCCGGTAGATACCGGACTTGTAAATATACTTTGATGTGATGCAATCGGATTCCATAAGTGTGAGTTTTAATCAAACAGAGGACGTGTTGATTAATCAATATTTTAGCTGTTATATTTTTTAACGATTCAATCAACATAGTATTGCTTTTTGTGGTATATACCTTACAATCATTGTATTTTATATATGTATTTATAAAGGGGGATACCGTCGATATGTCCATTTATTCAGAGTAATGCTCCATGAAACTAGGCGACTAAATTCGAATATCAACGTCTAAAATCTAATCATTGTGTGTGATCAATGTGTACTCGGAACACAATTTTGGCATCAACATTGTTTTTCACCTGCTTGAAAGAAGCCATTTCGTGGGTATTTTTCATCTTCATTTACGAGTTGTTTGCTGTTTTTCTAGTGACATAGTATTTGTTATACATTGGTGCTTGTGATAAATCATTTATAAAGACCTTGTTCTGTAGTTCATGTTTCGTTTGTAAATGTTTTTTTATGCGTTAACGATAACGATGTTGTAGATTAATTAAAATAGTTTATACAATTTGTTATGCTCATTTGAAGTATAAATGAGTCACACGATACAGAAACCTGATTAATACAGATATTATATAAACAATTCTAGTCAAAAGTTTCAACACAATTTGATTGATGGTTTGCTTTTGTATTATATAAATGCATACTTGATGTTCCATATGGCGAAGTCATTAATGTGATGATTTATGACTATTTACACTCAGTGCTATTATTTTTATGTTCTGTGATAATGTGTTCAGGAAAACATAAGTATACATTTTAGACTGACAGTTTTATGTTTGCAAATATCCGCACTGTGATCTTTGTCTTTTATTATTTTTTTATAATAAATTGTTAATCAGAAAAAAATGTTTGTGGTAAATAAAATGAATGTACAGTTTTGTGATAGAAAGGATACAAATATAAATTTTCACTCGTTTCACCATTCAACACCATTGTAAATAACTGCATATTTCATAAGACTTCCACCTCATTTATGAAATTTAATATGCATATATTAACACGTATAACAAGTTAAACAATAAGTTGCGTATCCACATACGCCACTTACGCATGGGATACGTATACAATATGGAGAAACACATGCACATTCAGTTGGTAAATGTTCGCATAAGTACATATATTTACATTTAAATGAATATGTCATTACATGTTGCTGGTATATAATCTATATTATTTACACTCGAATTCATCGTTTTGCTGTTTTAATATAGTACACAAAACACAATGAAAGTTAGATGACGTCTGTTAAGCCCATTTTAGAAGTAACCAGCATTTTGGAATCATTTCTTCTAGCTTTTTCCCACCTAACACCAAGGGCGCCTTTTTGTATAGAGTTTCTGTCCATATCAACGGTCCCGCCTTTCTTCTTACACCCTTTTCGATGATCAAAGAAATGGTCTCTGTAAGATTGAATACCATATTGAGCTTTATTATTTTAAACATCAGTTAGCGCAAATATGATGATAAAATATATTGAAACAAATTTATATGGTTCGTATTTAAGTATTTGTAACTTAAAAATATTTTTCAAACTTTAAACATTGCTAGCCTATTTCAAAGTTAAACAATGCACGTGGTTTCCAATTGATATTTGTTTTGTCATAACGATCGGAATTGAGCATATAAAGCCATATATGTACTAGCGGGATAAACAAAACGAAGTTTGTTTTCATATCCTACAGTAAGTCCAACTAACTTACTTGATCGTAATATCAGTAACGACTGCTCTGAATCTAGAGACGCATGCCGCACAGTTCTGGTCACACTCTGATGATAAATCCTTAGACTTCTCCAGCAGATGATATTTATGCGATCGTCCCGTACGGTTTATAAATGGTCTATAATAAAAAATATATTGTTATATGCATGAATATTCTATGACTATATACTAAATTATACTAAAGTATACAAAGGTTCTAAACAAAAATTAATTGAAAAACGGCGGGCCTATTATGAAGATTTTTGAACGCATAAGCTTATATTTAGGGAATCTATTTCCACCGTCCCCTTCGTTGAGCTTGAGCAAAATAAAGAATTATGTTAAGTGCTTCTTTATCAGATAAGTCAACGCTCAATGCTTTTAAAAAAGCGGATACCACTTAAGAAAAAGTCTCTTGTTGGACTTGTTGATACATTCGACATCGTACATCAAGACAAAGACGATGGACATCTCTTACCGATTGCTCTTGCTTTGTAAATGGGAGATTTGAAAGGAGTCTAAATAGGAGATTTCAACGGTGTCAGTTTGCGTTTGTTGGTTCGCGAAGGCGTCATGCATAGGTGTGCTGATTATTTCGAGATCTTGGTGTTGATGAATTTCTTTTGTGGCAACAATGTTTTCCGAGCGTTTACATCATCTTTCGCGACAAGTTGAAGCAGTTCTCGCGTCATGTCAGCATAACCACATTTCGATCTTCTGGATTTGACTCTATGTAAGTTAAGCTTTGTTTTTCGTCGCATCTTGTTAAAATACTGAAAAAGATCAAATTTAAAAGTTATTGTTATTGTTAGCATGTGTGTGTGTGTGCGCGCGCGTGTGTGTGTGTATCTGCATGTGTATGTATGTATCTGCATGTTTAAGTATGTATCTGCATGTGTATTTATATATCTGCATGTTAATGTATGTATCTGCATGTGTATGTATGCATCTGCATGTGTATGTGTGTATGTATCTGCATGTTTATGTATGTATCTGCATATTTAGGCATGTATCTGCATGTTTATGTATGTATCTGCGTGTGTATGTATATGCACGTGTATGTATGTATCTGCATGTGTATGCGTGTATCTGCATGTGTATGTATGTATCTGCATATTTATGCATGAATCTGCATGTGTATATGCATGTGTATGTATGTATCTGCATATTTAGGCATGTATCTGCATGTTTATGTATGTATCTGCGTGTGTATGTATATGCACGTGTATGTAAGTATCTGCATGTGTATGCGTGTATCTGCATGTGTATGTATGTATCTGCATATGTATGTATGTATCTGTAAGTGTATGTATGTTTCTGCATGTGTATGTATGTATCTGCATGTGTATGTATGTATCTGCATATTTATTGCTGTATCTGCATGTGTATGTATGTATCTGCATGTGTATGCATGTATCTGCATGTGTATGTATGTATCTGCATGTGTATGCATGTATCTGCATGTGTATGTATGTATCTGCATGTGTATGTATGTATCTGCATGTGTATGTATGTATCTGCATGTGCATGTATGTATCTACATCTGTATGTATGTTTCTGCATATTTATGCATGAATCTGCATGTGTATATGAATGTGTATGTATGTATCTGCATGTGTATGTATGTATATTTGTGTGTGTGTGTGTGTGTGTGTGTGTGCGTGCGTGCGCGTGTGTGCGCGCGCGCTTGCGTGCATTCGTACGAGTGTTTAATAATTAAGTGTGGTCGTTCGCATAAATTTATATACAAAGTGTGGTCGTTCGCAAATGGTTTTCAAGTGTGGTCGTTCGCACATTTATTTTCCCTTTATAATTATACTTAAGACAATGTTTATAACCTTTTTAAACCATTTAGATTTCGAAACTGTTCTGTTGGTCTTATTAGTACAGTTAAACATTGACAACTTGGTCTTTTAAAAGAGAAACGGACACAGAAACAAGATGTGTGGTCGTCTACATCGTCAAGTTCGATATTTGTCATTGAATGTTCTCAAAAAGTATTATACCAAAAAATATGAGCAATACATCAATGAAAAGTAGAATTCGCACTGAGTACGGTGCACCAAGGCATTGTAACATGTGTTCTGCTAAAACGGAGAAAACGTAAGAAAACATACCTTCGATTGACGTTTTATCCGAAAAATAGCCGTGGTCGTTCGCATTTGTGGTCATGTGACAGTTTTTGTTCCCGCACATTGATATCCTGGACATATAAGTACAAAATGATATTCGTCTTCCAAATCATGCATATCACAATATGAACAATAACGTTCATTTCTTTCAACTCTATTTACACCATATCTACCAGTATGAATACGCAATGGGTGAGAACACATTCTTATTTTGCTGATAAAGAATCTAAGGTTACTAGGCAATATATTTAAATATGCTTCATACTCAAAATTTACTTTAAGATTTACATACAAAGTTAACACACCATTATTATCCTTGTCGACATGCCATAATTGTATGAAATTATCAATCACTCTCTGTTTAAACACTTGTATAAATGATTTACTACTGACACAAAATGGATCATTCCAAACATAGTTAAAACCGTACTGAAATAACAAATTTTTAACCTTAGTTAACCAATTGTTTTGTCATTATTACAATCAACTAGGCACATATTATACACTTCTTTGAGGATAATATTATCAGTTTGAAGTAAACGAAACCAATATTTAATTATCTTAACATATCTGACAATATACAATGGATAACGTGCCAATTCGCCATATACAGCAGCATTTGAAGTTCTGATATTTACATTAAGTATCATTTTACAAAACTTTAGGTGAACCCTTTCAATAACTTTAGATTTACCGTAGCCCCAAATCTCTGCCGCATAACATAAGGTAGATCCAACAAAAGAGTCAAACAATTGACAAAGTAGTTTTGGCATCAATTTATGTTTGTTACAATTAATCAATAAAACATTCAAAGCTTTAAGAGCTTTACCCACTAGTTGTTCTTGGTTCAGTGCAAAATTACCAGTATAATTGAAAACTGTTCCTAAATAATTATAATCATTTACCACTTCCAGTGGGGAGCCATTATATACAAAATTCTCTGATTGCAACAGTCCGCCTCTTTTTCTAAAAACTATAACTTTCGTTTTGTCTACATTAACATCTAGACTCCATTTAGTACAATAACTATGTAATAAAATTAAACTTCTGTTAATCTCTTCAGGCGAGTTACCAAGAATTACCATATCATCGGCAAATAGCAACAATATCAAGATAATATCATTCAATTCTAAACCACAATTTGTATCTTGTTGTAGAAATAACTCGAAATCATCTATAAACAGGGAAAATAAAATCGGCGAGATTACGTCCCCTTGACGTAAGCAAACAGCAGATTCGAAAAAATTGGAATAATTATTACATAGCTTAATGCATGATTTAACTTTATTATACATATCTTTAACGATGCGCAATAGTTTACCTCGTATACCCTTTTTATATAATTTAAACCACAGACCATTTCTGTACACGCTGTCGAAGGCTTTTTTAAAATCCACAAATACACAATACAAACGTTTATTATCATCAATGTACTTCTGTACTATAGACGATAAAACAAATAAAGCATCAGTAGTAGATTAACCTTTTTTAAATCCAAATTGAGCATCAGATAAAATACAATTTTCCTCGCAATAGGTGTTTATTCGTTTATTTAATATAGATGTGAATATTTTTGATAAACAACTAACTAAAGTTATACCACGATAGTTGTTAACATTATTTTTATCTCCCTTTTTATGCAGAGGTATATTAACACCCTTGCACCAATAACTTGGAAAAAATCCGCTTTCTAATATTTTATTAAATATATCACATAATTGAGAGAACAAAATATCAATAGCTTCAATAAAAAACTCGTTTAGTAGAAATCATTTCCATAGGCTTTCCCTCGCTTCAATGATTTTACAGGTTCTAAAATTTCATTTACAGATATTGGCTGGTCCAAACTATCATCAGCACCATCACAACAATCAAAATCATTAGTTGAGGCAAAATTCTCAGACTCAGTATTAACATTTTGAAATATATCGTTTCCGAGTTCGGAAAAGTATTTAAAAAAAGAGTCTAAAGACAATTTATGATTAACAACGTTTTTGCTTTTAAAATATTTCCAAAACTCTTTAGGTTTGGACAATCTCAACTTTTCAATTTCCTTAATTTGTTGTAATTTATAACAATTTCGCTTTTTCTTAACTAAAAGCTTATATCTTTTTTTTTAAATACATAATTGCTCTCTATGTGCAGATGACTTATAACGGTTGAAATTACACAATGCGTCAATATACAACTGACTTGAGCGTTCACAATCAAGGTCAAACCATGGCTTATCATCTACATTTTTGGTTTGGTTAAACGAGACATTTTTAGTAATTGTAACATCCTTGCGAAATAAAGGATCTGTAACATCATGTATAATTAATGTAAACTCAGTCAACATATTATCTATTGCTGATCTGTTATTCAAATCAACGTTACTTGTTACATTATTCAAAGCAGGTAGTTTGGTAATAAGACAAGATCTGAAATTATTTTTCAGTTCTGCTGACCATTTATGAATAACAAAGCTTTCGCTATCATCTACACAATTTTCAATAACAGTGTTACAATGTAAACTAAAAGAAATAGGACAGTGGTCACTCCACACATTAAACTCATGAACCATGAAGTCGCTCAGCTTTGCAAAATTACAAAGTTTAGTTAATAAATAATCTATAACGGACGACGGGTTTATGAAGGTTTAAATGCACCCAATTGATTAACATACGATATATACGATATTCCGGCCTTATATACCATGCTTTTTTTCTCACTGTTTTTGTCTTTCCATCAATTATAAATTATTTTGTTAAAACATTATACACCTCTTCTACTTCTGACCGTATAATTTTCCCCCAAAATCATAAATTATTTGAACGGTATGGAATGAATCAGTGACTTTCTTATGTCATTCCCGTATTAGTCTTTATTTCGCCATGATGGCTGAATGTGGTCTTTCTACACATAAAAGTGGCTTAGGAACAGTATCCCCCATTCCGGGCTGTGTACTTTATGTATTATTTTGAAAGATAGATACCTCTCCCGAGATACAATAAAAACCAGCCATGAGTTGCATTTTTTACGCGACTGTGCGACGCTTGCTATTTCAAAGCAAGACGTTTCAGATAACAACTTGATAATTTATTAGATGGAATTAACTGACGGGACACGCAATAAAAAGTTTGTCTAAAACGTTAGCGTGAAAACGCTATACTTATCAGTTGACAATCGCGCACGAAGCAGTCATTGTGCATTTAATGTTTAATGTATAAACGTGCGACGCGCACTCAGTTCAGCCAGGAATCAAGACTATTTTAGTTTAAGGTTATGTACACATAAACACATAAAGTAACACTTAAGCAGCACTAGAAGGAGAAAAAGCCCTTATTATGCAATTCCGTCCTTTATATGACAAGGAACCTTTTGCCAAACACAACACACACTACAGAACACACCCATCAACACGAACACAACTGTTGTAAACTTATCCTCTAGGAAAAGTCAATCTAAAGCACTGAAAGTTTAAAACGTTTGTAAGGAGCTCCCCACCTCCCAGTTGGCATAGAATTAATCATTTAACACATAACTGTGCGTAGACATTAACTTCATGACACCATAATTAAAAAAAACTGTTTAAAGTGATATTATGGGTATTTTTCACTTTTGAATTGAGCTGAAAAGGATTAACAGGTCAAAAGAATTAGTTAAAATGTCGTAACTGACCAATTATCTACAACTCATCTTGCTACCATTTGTTTATAAAAATATATATTATTTTATATATTTTACATGACTCACCCAGTCCTCTAAGCCGAAATCATCCGTAAAACAAAATTGTGTCTTTGTGTCGTATGAATGAATCTGCATAAAAACTACATTTAGACTCACATCGTACATCGAATCATTTGTCAAAACGAAAGTACGGTTGATATTCAAATGGATTTTTTTTCTTTCCGGTATATTGTTTTAGTATGTTGAAGCTGCATTAACAAATATAAGTGTATATGAAGTGAAAACACCAAAAATAAACAACGGTTGCGATAGACACCTGCATACTGTTAGATGCCCATAATATGACTTTAAAATTAAGACCACAAACTATTGCCATTACAATTCTGGATACTTGTGACAATGCGGACGTTAACATGAACACAAAGACGCCACTTCTTAAAACCACTTGACGCTTCACCCTGTCGCCGGATGACTTGTTTTGAGGTTGGCAAAGACATTTACATACACTTAAATAAATAAATAAATACCTGACTAAATAACTTACTAACTAACTTACTAAATAAATGATTAAATGAATAAATACATTTATCAATTTAAAATATCAATCAATCAATCAATCAATAATTTCATCCATCAATCAATCCATAAATAAATAGATACAAAATAAACACCATACATAAGTAACTACATAAATAAATAAAATAATTAATTACAAATGAAATACATGAAAAGATATTGAATAATGCAGACATCTTAAAATATATATCATACTACCCGTAATAAATCCGAGATGCACATTGAAACATACTGGAATTGGTTAAAACAGTATTTTATTTTTATGAAACTTTGAAAGGAAAACGTATGAAAAGAACGCAACGTTGTCATGACTTCATCGAAATTATTAAAACTTTGTTTTTAGCACACATTAAAGAACATGACACAATTGCATGTGCATGTTTTTATCATTAATTGCGGCGAAAGTAAGTAAAGTAAGTTCAAACGTCCCAAGCGTGTTAATGTCATTTACGATCACAATAAAAGTGTTACTTTTAAAGTATTAAGATGCTATGCTAAAATAACGAATGAAACTATTGTCGGAATCGTTTTTACTTGGGTCCGTAATGTTTAGCTTCGTGGGAATATTCAACTATCTATTGTTAAAGCTTTGTGGAAATATAGAGAATAAACTATAGAAATACATCTGGCTTGCATACGGAATTTAACAGTTGTAACAATGTGATATTCTATATTATTTTTTAACCTTTTTGATAAAATTTAATGCCAACATGCTCATCGACAAGTTGAGGTGGATTTTTGAGATCCATTTAAAACATTTATTAAGGCTTCTAATTTTAGTAGACATGACGCTTAGCTTCGTGGGAATATATGAAGGCTTTATAAACAACATGGTTTCAGAGTTCCTGTTTTATACTGTTTCCGAGCAGAACCGAAGGAACAATATCAAGCTGCTACTCCCTGTAAATGGAAAAAATTTTATGTGGACAATACAAAGCTATTAAACCAAACTATATAATATTAATTTAGCACTGTTGTAATGTAGTAAGTGTAGTCGCATTCGGAATATGTTATATTATTTGTCTTTACCAAATAACTAAAAATAAATGCGCACACATTATTATGAGATTTTGAATAATTTTGTATCAGTTATTTATTTTGCTACAGAGGATTTCATATTGCTTTATGAAGCAATGTTTTACCTTTTTCAAGTTAAAAAAGCTACTAATAAAATGAAAACCTTAAATATGAGAGAATCTTCAATAAGGTGACACTTGTTTTTTGTTTTCTAACCAGCGTGATGAACAGGAGAAATGTATAACCAATTTATTCAGTTTGTATGTATAATATCTTTATTCGAATCTTAAACCTCGCCAAACATCTGTAAACCATTTAAAAGCAGCTATAAATTTTACAATACGTTTGTTGTTCGCCTTTCATCACTGTAATATTTCTCTCACAGACAAATGTTGTTATAAACGATAAAAAGTTAATATGATCAGACACCAACAGTCGGGTTCTATGATATAATGATAATAATTATACTACTACTACTACTACTACTACTACTACTACTACTACTACTACTACTACTACTACTACTACTCCTACAACTACTACTACTAATAATAATAATAATAATAATACTATAAATAACAATATGAAAATTGTGACGACTCCAGTAAATGCTTGATGGGCACGATTTTTGCAATAGGATGTCTTTATAATAATCTTCTTTTGTACTATAGATCGCTTTATTCTTTGATACTTAAATATGTATGGGGAATGAGATTAGAGGATCGTTGGGACAGTCCTTAAACTGCCGAGATATGATTACAAAACTTCATTGCCTATCAACTCATTTTCTCAGAAAGTAATTTTACAACAGGTAAAATTTAGCATAAACATTATACAAACATAATTACCAAAATATCAGGTATAAACAAAACGAACCTCCAGCTGCATCAGAAGGAGATCATTCTTTTCATCAAAACGAAGTCAATATGAGTCATGGACTTAATACAATTACCCCATACTCATAAATTATGACTTGAACGAGACCCCTCTTCTGATATGAGGTGGGTGCCTTATTTTAAACATTCAATCTCTGACACTTAAGACTGTCGTGATTTTTTTACCTTGCATAACATGCGCATGCTTTAAATGGCAGCGCGGTGCTTGCTGAAAACAAATGCGAAGAATTTAAGATAAAAATGTATTCGACAGACGAAGTTATATTTATCTTGAAACAAGCGCACACGAAACAATCGTATCGCTCTGTGTGCTGTATTTGAATAAATATAAAACGTGTACTATACGATACTGAATACTGGTTTTGTGCGTTTTTGATTCATCATTACACAGTTAAAAAAATAATAAAAACAGGGTGTGTCTGGATGTATTTTGAGTTTATGGTCCCATGTCGTAGGGAGTCCGGGCGGGGGAAAGTATAGCCCGTAAAACAAAATCCCTTTGCATTTTGTTGCGAGTTGAACACGTCCATCTATGTCAAATCAAAACTTAAAATAAACGACAATACATAAAAAATGATAATGTTTTAATTCCGCCTTAACTTATGCCTTAGTGTATTGGACTTACAATTGTAATTATTAGTTATAATAAAATTATCATTACTATTTGTTTGAACTACAATTTGTACATTGTATTTATTATGTTTAGTGATTGTCCACATGTTCTGGAATCAAAATAAATTGTATTAATAAGGGGGTTTGGATTTAAGCATTAAATTAATGCTTCTAAAATGAGTTGTGGAAAATGATTGATATGCAGTACTAAATAAGTCTAAATACACACATTTAAATTGCGTATTCCTAATCATGCATGAGTGATAACTACTTGTCCTTTTTGAATATTCGCTTTTTACAGTTGGACTGGAATATGATAAACTGATGAGCATCAAGTCATATCCCTCGATGATACCTTGTGTGGCTTTTACTCAGGACAACCCCACTATAAACGTACACAACTCTATGTCAGTTTTCATCGCGATTAATTTTGCTTGTTTAATTCTAACACAACGTTTTCCGTTGTCCATAAACTTTTCTAAATAACACTATATATGCGGCGGCAAAGCACACAAAAAAACACAGTCACGCTGTCAATATATAATGAGAGCAACGCTTTGGATCGATAAATGTCCATTATAAATGTTTATACTTGCTCATTACATATTGATATAAACAGATGATTAACAAATAAAAGAATGTGAAGCTGTTATGACCGATTTTCAAGTGCAAGGCAACTTTATAAATCTTGCAATCACGTGATTTGTATATAAGACATTTACTTGATTCTGAAATAATATTCCACAGTAGAAACTTAAGCCAATGTGAACTTGGTCGTAATAAGTGCGCGCGACCGTCTATCTTACTTAGAAATTTAAATATATATTTTGTGCGTCTCTCACCTTCCATATGAACTTAAGGCCTTACTGCAAAGATCTATGGCAAGTTCCATTTTGGACAAATATACACATGTCCAAAGTATTTGGGAATGATTTCTATTATTTGATGCTAAATGGTCTTGCCCCAGTCAACTCATCTCATCATGTCACTTGTTTCTTTTGGCATGCAATTCGGACACACAGTCGTTGTTATTCGGTTGATGTAAACGTAAATAGTGCCCAGTTTTGTAATTCCATATAGCGGTGAGTCTTTCAGAATTATTCGATATTGTATACTACTTGGACATATTCAAAGAGAACGCAACAAAGACGGTTATATGAACGACATAGATATCTTTGTTATCACATTAATTGCACGTACTTTCTTGTATTTTTAGGGGATCGCTTCTGTATGCATCGTCTCATGACGAGGCACTAATCTGTTTTATAATGTTGTTAATTAATGTAATTATTTTGATCACAGACGTCTAAGAAATCGTCCGCCACCATGTATTGTGTTGTAATTCTAATGTCGTATGGATCGTCTTCTAAATGAAGCATGCACTTTTAAAGTTTCAGAGACGACTGCCGATTTTTGCATTGAATTTCTTGCCTATAGTAATGTTGAAAATTTTCTTTAAGATGAAATTTAAAATTGCGCCGATCAAATGAACAATATGCCAATATTTAAGTGTCATGAGATATGAAATAATATTGTTTAGATAAATGCACGGTTGATTTTACAAATATTTGCACATTAGAGAAATACAAATCAAGATTAATTATCGGGAGGAAAATTCTAGTTACCAGCCATCAGTCTTTTTTAAAACAAATAATTAATTTATTATACAATACAGAAACAGTCATAGAAAACAGAGTCAACTCGTTGGAAAGTGTTTTTTTTAATAAAAAATCAGAGTACCCTTGCATGCTTGTTTTATTAATCAACCATTATTTTCGCCTCACGTCAGGGATGTCTACTTTATTTATTAACATATGTATTTTTGTCGCCGTATAGCCGTGCAAGCGCTTCGGCTTGAACGATATACGAAGAACATTGCAATACAGTACACGTACACTTTGTATTAAAATGCAACGTATCAAACAACGTTTTATCATTCATCATGTCAATCTTCCCAGTAGGCTACAGTAGTTCATCATTAATTATTCAATAATCACCCAGGTGCCTTACTTGCATTGCCTTTAAATCCGAGATGTATTAATTTTATTATTAAAACAGCATGCTATAACACAAATTCATTCTTTGACAGCTTCATTACCGAAAAGCTCTACTAGATGCTGTGCAATTTAAGTTTCACTTTGCAACTCATAAAATAGTTTGTTTCATAATATTGTATTGGTGAGTCTTTGAAAAGCTTTTTATGCAAACGGAACTGTCATTTTTTATTAAGTTGCTGTCATTCTGTTAACAAGCATCATGCTATATTTTATTATTCTATGTAATTGGATCTCACAAATACAATCCAACAAGCCGTTATGTACACAAACAGTTCATAACATAATACAATTCGTTGAAATTACATACGATATTATTGCTATAAAAATAAAAAATAAGCCTTTAAATACAATATTTTATTTAAAAACATGAATGTTACTTGAACGAAATTAATATCTTCAAATAAACGATTCACCAAATAAAATCACTCAATTTCACAAGTATACGAGTTTACATGTATTTCTGATTTATGGTACTGTACCCGAGTAACATCACAGCAAGTCTGTTATACAAGATATCAGGAGGAGCCAGCTTATAATTTGTGAATTAGCATGATTTTTACTGTCTTAAAAGGTATAGAAGAGATGAATTAATTTTAAGTTAAAATTATAGATATCGCAGCGCGTGATGTAATAAAGGTAATGAGAGAAAGAATTGGGACGATTGGAACTTATTAAGTAAAGCTTAAAATCAATAAATGCTACAATATCGAACAACACAACGATTAATTAATAAAGTGAACGCGAACGTCTTTACGAGATATATATTTTGACTATATATGTCCGATTATACTCCATTGTTTGCATTTTATTGGTAGAATACGGTGTTCAGATATACAGAAGAAAATGAAAGAATTAGCGTGCCTTCTGCATGACAAGTTGAAGCTGAATAAGAAAAGCCGTTGGAGGAAACAAACTTTAAATCATATATGAACTTCGCGACATATTTAATATAATTATGTAGACTTGGAAAGAAACTGTATTTCGTATGAGAGGTTTCCGAAAAACCGAAACAGTTTGACAGAAAATAAGGCTGTTTCCCTATTATTATTTTTTAATATACACCACTCTTGATTGGATGAAATGTTGTTTGTTACATCAAATACAATGTACATGTTTACATTTTAACATGAAACGCTGAAGGACACCCTCTTTTGAATTGCAGGTTATTGAAAAGTAAATGAACACACATATAAACGTATGATCATCGTACCGTTTGGACAAATTAACACTCATAATTACATAAAACACTTATAAAATACTCAAAATGGTTCCCAAAATAGCTGCAATTGTTTGCATGAATGTGCCGGGTTCACGCAGTACCAATCGTTTCTCACGAGAAACATACACCAACAATGTCGATCATTTGTCAATTACATGCTTTTAGATATTTGCACCTTCTTCACTGCGGATTTCTAATGCAGATGCGATACATGTCTTAATATCGGCGTTAAGTTATTTGTTTGTAGTCCATTTTTTTCGAGGTGTGATGTCTAGTGATCTCGATTGCATTACACAGGCGTCAAACATTGCCACTCCTTCAATGTCTGGCACGCAGGAAACATGCTGTGCAAACCTCTTTGGCATTTCCTGATTGCATGAGCAGATTTACATTTTTTTATTTCACGTCGTCCTATGTTAGATGGTGCGTTTTAACTTATCACATTTTATGCTAACTATTGAGTTATTAAATGAAAATCAATTGAATAAGTTTTAGTCCTCTTTTCTTTGTGTCGTATACACAGTTCTTTTATGATGTTTGGGAAGCCTTTCACTCGTAAAAACGGCAATTCGATATACATGAGCAATTTTAAGTACTTGATTCATTTGGGTGTGTTTGTTTTTTAAATTTGGACTAATAACATATAAGACTTTATTTAACTTCAGTTTTAACAAACTGAGTCTCATATATACTGAAATTTCTATGATTTCTATGGTGCAAAGAATATAATTACTAGTGATAACTCGTTTCAAAATAGTTGAGATGATTATACAAGGTAACTCAACAATAAAATATAATGAACTTGCATCATTCAATATATATCAACACTATGTATTTTATGAATATATTGCCATTTATACTTGATAGACATTAAACGTTATTTTGTTCCGGTTATTTTAATATTCAATGTGCAGCCATGGCATGTTAATATCCATTCTATACACATTGTAAGAGCACCCTTCTCTATAACTATAAATGTAATTTGAACTACCGTGTAAATTCAGGACATTGTTCAAGTGTAACATGCGCGTGCGTTTGATCTTCTAAAATATAATAATACTTATTTTATAACATTCACAAAATAAAAACATTGCATTTAACCATCTGAAATATAATGATAATTATAATATTGCATATCGCAATTGCATAATGGTAAACTGTTTATTATTTTACCAAGTCTTAAATAACATCGAAACTATTGATGTTCAGTTATTGAGTTAATCAATTAATGATGGACACAATATTTAATATTACGTTCTTATTAATTCAATTTACTATTTAATTTAAATTTAAACAGTTCAATCAAATGTCTAGAATACGATTTACGTTCTGACAACAGTTACTCGGTTTGTGGCCGGGTGTGTCAGGGATCTGAACATGCACAATTTACCAAAACAAATTGAAATAAGTTTACAGTACATTACGTGTTCAAACGCAGCACTGTTTGACTACATAGTCAGAATATTGATAGCTACCTTCAAATTTTAGTTGCTTGTTTTCGCTTGACGTGCATATTTTTGAAAGTATGTACATTTACTTACTAAAGAAAACAATACGTTATAGATATGCAATGCTCGCATTCACTCGATTTCATACAAAATAAGTCCTTAATGATGAGTCCAGCAACATAACCAAAAACGATGAGAACTGAAAAACACTTTTGTATTGTTTAGTACACATTTCATAGCGAATTGTATTCACTGTTAGAGTCGATCCCTGAAATCTCAGATACACCGGCCACATTCTTGTTACCTCTGTAAGGGGAAATATGTCCCTGCACACGCTCGTGATCATTATACTCAAACGCACAATACAATCCTCTGCAAACTGATTTCATGCACGTTAATGGGCATATAATTCTGTTCATATATGTAGGCGAGTCCAATCTCAAAAACGTGATTTTAGTTATATAGAGGATATTTGTTGGATTCGGTGGATTATCGATTTTAGTTCACGAGTGATCATAGAAAATAATATTTTCACACGTGAAAGATATATTTTCTATGATCACAAGGGAATTAAAATCGGTATTCAACCGAATCCAACAAATTTTCTTTTTATTTTATGCTTTTTTCATAGTTTATATACATTGTTTGAAACAGTGAAATTATCAGTTTTAATTCACTGATATTTCTCTATAAACCACCAGAAAGCATAACATAAAATAATGTATACCCCAACCATACAATTATTGATAAAATGATACGATATCGGTATTGAATAGGCATTTGCTACTAAAATTCAAATGTGTTTCATTACTTTTAAGAATGGGGAAGAATGCTTTTTTGATTATTTTTACTTGGTCTTTTAATAAACTTTTAAGTGCTTTTAAAGCTTTGGCACAATTCTTATGTAAATTGAGCATATAACAAAAATGTATTTGAATGTCAATCAGCATTAATTTAAAAGAATACGATTATTTTTAACGTTTTTATCGTTACCAACAGCGATTGCCAAAACACGGCGCAAAGCTAATAAGTACCCCAACTCCACACATAATCTTATGTTCCAGATGAAAGCTACATTTATATCAATTGTCATATTATGCTATCATATTTGACAATAAAAAAATGTTATGCGCGATCATGGGATACCGTGTTCGCACTATCGTTAACGTCGCCATTATTCAAGATTTAAAGCATGTCTGAAGAGATTTCTGATAAGATGCCACTACATGTTTTAAGAATATATAAAGCAATACTAATACGAATGCTTTCTACACATTTTGTTTCTCGATGTAATGCAGTAATATATATTTTGGTAGTCCTTAATAATGATTTAGTTGCGTTATTCCCAATGATGAATGTAATAAATATATTATAATGCGAATTATGATGATACCAATAGATAACTTGTTAGACTGGTGGTTTTATACTACAATTGGTGAGAAAGTTCTATATATGGCTTTGTCCATATCTGTACTTGATAAAAATTTAATAGAAAATCGTTGATATCATCACAACAACAGTGAAGAGACCGAATATGAATGGCATGTGTATCCTTGTTATAAATCACATTAATCACACCTACTCTCAAGTATAAGCACGAATTGTATGTAACACTGAATCTACTAATGACGCATTCTATAAAGGAGGCTGAACTACTTTTCAGTACGGATGCTATTTCGACTCCAGAACTTTTATAAATTCATCAGTAGATGTGCTGTCTTGCAATTTAAAGGTCGAATATTGGGTCCTAACATAAACTGCGATATTGCAATCCACTTTACTTACCATTCGATTCCATTATGTGTTTATGTCTGTTTACAATATTTAACTAACGATGAAGTCATTCAAACAATAGTTGTTTAAAAATAAAAGTATTTCTTTAGTAAATTATATCATGTTTGAATTGTAATAGAACGAAGATTTATCATTAAGGAAATGGCAAAATAAAAATGTAAATCTCATGTAAATATTTAATTTACATTTGAAAAGCCCTGTCATGTGATTATGCCATTCGAAAGTGATGTATGTCACAGTGATTCCTTATCCGTATATGGATATATTTATAGATAACAAAGTAATTGCAGGCGCAATCAATAAGAAAATACGAATGCCAAGGTCGTCATCAATATCACATTCATTACACGTACTTTCCCATATTCACAAGAAGAATATGTATGTATGCATCGCCTCATGACGAACTCGTTTTAGATACGTATGAGATTATTAAGTAATGGGGATAATTGTATCCTAGCCTGCCGAGAAAGCTTAAGTCAGCATGTCTTGTTTTGTTAATATGTTGTCGAATGCGTATGATGCTTAATAAAACAGCCATTGTGCAGTGACACAGACGACTGTCAATAGTGATCCCCAACCACTTCCCAACGTTATTATCCCTCGCCATTTATATATATATATATATATATATATATATATATATATATATATATATATATATATATATATATATATATATATATATATATATGTATATATAGGCGGAGGGATATTGTTTTGGCGTTGTCCGTCCGTCTTTCCGTCCTTCCTTTTTTCCGTCCGGCACTTTTGTGTCCGGAGCCATATCTTGCAAGTGCTAAGGTGGATTTCATTGATTCTTGGTATGAGTATATAATGATATGGATACGAGGATGATGCATGCCAAATGGCATTGTACACCATCTGTTAATAACGGAATTTTGGCCCTTTGTATTCTAAAAAATGCTTAAAATTAGCTGAGTGTCAAATATAACACTTTTGTGTCCAAAAGCTTATTGGCGGGGGATATCAATTCAACGAATTTGCTTGTTGTTAACATATTTTCTTCAGTGAATGTTTAGGAAGACTATACAAAGGAACATTCGTTTGACAATATCCGTTATTTTTATTTTTATTTTAATTTACCAATATTTTAAAATAAAAGTCGATAGAAACTAACATTGTTTTATACAAATCCTGTTTTTACATTTTCAATCCATCTAATACTCTTGTATAGTGTTGAAGTATAAGCTTCACATAAAAACCGCATTTGAGATGCCTTCAGATTTACAAGGAAATGAGTATTCATTCCTATCTTATTGATGATACGCGTATAACATCATATCATGGCTGTAATAAGCGGCCTCTCATGAGCCAGCTTTAGTTCGTTTCTGTGATCGATGGTTAACATTGCTGAATCAACAGCCACGCCTTTATGGTGAATGATTGTACCAGAAATACAAATTCACCTCATGTGGTATCACGAATTGTTCTGTTTTTAAAGGTAGACATATATTTACCTTAATGTTAAAGAAATGTTTAAATTACATGTTACAAATATTTATGATAACGGTACGTGATGATATGAAGGTTATATGAGCGTAAACTTAGCTTATCGGTACATTCAACACAACACCCATTTTATATATTTTTTTATTCTGTTCGTGGGACTTCGCAGATATTGGCATGTTTTGAAGTGTGTCATTAAATTGTTTAAAGTGATACAAGTGAACACAAGTTAATTTTAATTGATGTTTTAGAGCATGGTAAATGTTCAGTATTACTGTTTCTATGCGAAAAGAATAACTATATAGAAAATGTGCAAATGTGTAACACTTTTCCAATTTTGTCAATTTATCAACACGTGAAGTGGTACCTTTAAATGTTTTTAAACAAACACTAAAAAGAGCACAATTTGAGACTAAATCACGTAATTATAACAATGACCACCTTTATAGAGATACAAATGCCACTGTATTGTTATTTAGTCTTACCAAGAATAGTATTTATTAACATTTTTGACAAAGGAAAAAGTAATTGTTATTAACGAACCGATTTACCTTAGGCTTCAGTTTCACATAAAATGTAAAATGGTGATTTTACATATATAGAATCAAACGAACATCTCTTACTTAACAAAAACGTTTTGTAAACTTGGGAAGATGGTGAAGCATATCAGAGGGCTTCCATATAAGTCTTTAATGCAAATCAATATAAGTTCGCAATGCATTTATCAGTTTGCCTAAGTGACTTGGTTTAAAGTACATTTAAGTCTGATGTACAGATGTATTTGATATGACATGCATATTTACAAGGAAATGCATAGACGTTTTCCGCGCAAACTTAATAAATGGGAAGCGACAGTATTACAATTTAACATTTTGATTTCACCAAAACGATTTAAAAGGTGCTTAAAATGAAAAAATTGAGCGGTTCTTTCTTATTTTCAGCAAATGTTCACTGCAAATAAAATAATTGATCCACAGGTTGAATACATATTTACTACTTCTGTATCCAGTTAAACAGTAAACAATTATCTTAATCTCTTTGAACAATCGATTAGATCTAGTTTCTCATATTCGCAGCAATGACGAATCATAAACCCATTTCTGACGATGCTATGAAGCAGCTCGTCTAAGTTATCATACCATGAAAAAATTCTTCACAATAGCGACTTATGTAAAAGACCGAACCAGTCCGATTGAGATTTTTCTAATCGGCATACCTCGCTGATTATCATTGATAAAGGTATAGGAAGCTCAGCTATAAATAGGACAGCATATTTTGGGGAAAATATGTAATAATAGTTTACAAACGTTAATTTTAAATCAGTTATACTCAATCCATTATATGTTTATAGATCAATGAAACAACTATGCATTTTCTGTATTGTATTTGGCATTTTTCGTGATTCAGTAAATAAATTGCAAATTAAAACGTGTTTAATTAACTTTCAACGCGACCGTGAGTGTAAAGAAAACGAATTATTTCGAACCTGCCATTTGTAAACGTTGTAGCGACTATGGTATATAAACAGCATAATAGCCGCACGCAATCTGTGAAACTCGCTCGTATGCGTGCTTTCTCATTTTGCATATTTAATAAACTTTTCAAACAGAAATTACAGAGCCGCATCAGTGCACATACTATGTTTGATAATTCATTCGTTTGTTGGATATTGTTTGCTGTTTTAAACACATATTAGGTGATATCGCGGAGATTTAGTTAACCTTACCATTTGTTCATGGGCGAACTCACATATTCAAGTGCTCTTACGACTATGTGCTCATACCTACATTCGGGAATCATCATGAAATTATTGCCGTACTTTACGAACAAACATGCCTAAGCTTATTGAATTAGCGAAAAAAAAAATAATCAAAAGAGAAAAATTATATGTTCATGCATATGGGCATGTGAAATCACGTCCGTACACATAGCATCATTAATTTAGGAAAAGAAACAACGAAATATAAAGTTTGGTATGATATGCATGTGAAATTAAAGAGCATGGTGTAATTAAAGAGCATGTCAAGTTTTGAAATTAAATGCTGAAACGTAATGTTATAAGCCATAAACGTTTTACTGTAACAGACCGTTTTTTAAGATAAGTGGTACAGAAAATACACGTCGAATATCTGTAACACAGTTTTAAGATATTTCTTGTTATATTTGATCGAGAATGTAACCCGCCTCCCAGTTTCGCTGAATGGATCAAGTTCCCCACGGGTACTACTTCCCCGTTCCTCCATTTTGTTTTCGTACCCTACATTTTTCGTACCCATTTTTTTTCGTAACCAATATTTTTCGTACCCAAATGTTTGCTCGTACCCATTTTTTTTCCTACCCAAATTTTTTTTTTCGTTACCAAATCTTTTTTCGTACCCAATTTGGCATACTTTTGTACCCAAAATTTTCGTACCCATTTTTTCCTACCCAAAATTTTACACACATACACAATTGTGGTGGTGATGTAGATAAACTTAAATAGATGCTTTTATACCAATCCTCTTCAAAAGCATCGTCACACCAGTACTGTCAGTACTTTGATTTTTCAATATCTTGGGAATGTTAACGTTATTTAATGTAAATTTTTATTTATATCGGATTCGGTGTTGCATTTTTTTAAATTGATTATAACTGCACTTTCTATCAACTTCGGAAGCAGATATTATTAAACTTTCATAAAAGTTTCATGTTAAATGACATTTTTCCGTGGCATGAAGTAAAGGGATAACGCAATTGACAAAAACGTTTCGTAATAAATGGTTACGAAAAGAGGTTGACTAATGTTGTGACACGTGGAATACTTTTAATAATTAAATGTATAAAAAGGAGACATAAAAGCATATATTGAGTTAGTTTAACTGCAAAAATATTCTGCCTCAATAAACGATACGTCTTAATATTTCTTTTGAATTGCTATTAATAGTAAGTGTATATTGTATATTTAGTGGTCCAAGGTATAACGGTACCGATCATCATATTCTTGTTGTGCTTTTTTGTAAGGACATGCAATCAAAATATATTCAAATATTATACACCTCGTTTACATCTGACCGTTTTACTCTACCCAAAAATGATAAATTATTGTAAGCGTAATGATATGAATCAGTGGCCTTCTAATGTAATTCCCGTTTAATTCTTTATTTTGTCACGATGGCCTGTCAACACATTAAAGTGGTTTTGGAACAGTATCCTCCAATCAGGTTTGTGTACTTCGTGTATTATTTTGAAATATAGATATCTCTCCCGAGATGCAATAAAACCAGCAATGAGTTGCATTTAATACGCGAGTACATGCGACGCTTTCTATTTCAGAAGCAAAACGTTTCAGATAACAACTTCAAAATGTATTAGATGGAATTAACTGACGGGACACGCAATGAAAAGTTTGTCTTAAACGTTAGCGTGCAAACGCGATACTTATCATTTGACTATCGCGCACTAAGCAGTCTTAGTGCATTTAATGTAGTGTGTTCTGAGAAAACTTGACATAATGCATGTGCGCAAAGTATCGTCCCAGTCCGCACAGGCTTATTAGGGACGACACTTTCCGCCTAATTTGAATTTTGGCACAGAAGAGACTTCATTTAAACGAAAAATGTCATAAACGCGGAAAGAGTCGTCCCTGGTTAGCCTGTGCGGACTACACAGGCTAATCTGGGACGACACTTAACGAACATCCATTATGCCCAGTTTTTTTCAGAACGCGACTATATGTTTAATGTGCAAACGTGCGACGCGCATTCAGTTCAGCCAGGAATCAAGACTATTTTATTTTTATGTTAATAAGTACACATAAACACATAAAGTGACACTTAAGCAGCACTAGAAGGGGAGAAAGCCCTTATTATTCCGTCCTTTATATATGACAAGGAACCCTTTGCCAAACAAAACACACTACAAAATTCATCCGTCAACATGAACACAACTTTTGTCATCGCATAGGAAAAGTCAATCTAAAGCACTGAAAGTTTAAAGCGGTTTTAAGGAGCTCCACACCTCTCCGTTGGTATATAATTAAACATTCAACACTTAACTGTACGTAGACATTAACTTCTTGACACCACAATTCAAAACCCTGTTTAAAATCAAGACCACAAACGATTGCCATTACAATTCTGGATTAGTGATACAATGCGGACGTCAACATGAAAACAAAGACGCCACTTCCTAAAACCACTTAACGCTTCACCCTGTCGCCTGATGACTTGTTTTGAGGTTGGCAAAGACATTTGCATACACAAAAATAAATAAATAACTAAATAATTAAATGAATAACTAAATTAATAAATGTATTAATTTAAAATATCAGTCAATTAGTCATACAATTCATCCGTCAATCAAGCAATAAATAAATAGATACAAAAATAAAACATACATAAGTAAATATATAAAATAAATTAGATAATTAATCACAAATTTAATACATGAATATATATTTAATAAAGCAGACATCTTAAACTATGTATTTTTGTTCCCGTAAAAAAATCCGAGGTGCACATTTAAATATACTGGATTTGGTTAAAACAGTATTTTATTATTATGACACTTTAATAGGAAAACGTTTAAAAAGAACGCAACGATGTCATTTCTTCAACGAAATAATTAAAACAGTGTTTCATCACTCATCGAAGAACATGACACAAATGCATGTGATGTTTTTATCATAAAATGTGGCGTATGCAAGTCAATTAAGTACAAACGTAAAGCGTGTTAACGTCATTTACGATAACAGAAGTGATACTAAGTGATATTGTAAAGTATTTAGATGCTATGGTAAAATAACAAATGAAACTATTGTCGAAATCGTTTCTAATTGGGTCCGTAATGTTTAGCTTCGTTGAAATATTCAACTATCTATTGTTAAAGCTTTATAGTAATATAGAGAATAAATTAGAGAAATACATCGGGCTTGCATACGGAATTAACACAGTTGTATGAATGTGATATTCTATATTAAATTTTACCTTTATGATAAATGCCAACATGCTATTTTTGAGATCCTGTTATAACATTTATTTTCTATTTCTATCAACATTGAGCGGGATATATATATATATATATATATATATATACACACGTACAGTATATATATATATATATATATATATAGATATATATATATATATATATATATATATATATATATATATATATATATATATATATATATATATATATATATATATATATATACTGTACAGTATATATATATATATATATATATATATATATATATATATATATATATATATATATATATATATATATATATATATATATATATACTGTACGTGTATAGTTATAATGTATGTTTATAAATTGGTAATATTCCGTCGCTTGCGGGCTTACTGCTTCATGTAGATGTAGCTGAATATAAATACACCGCATTAACAAGCGTGAGAAATACATCGGTCTTCCATGTTTTATCAAAGAAATCTACAATACTGTAATATCCTACAGTTATTTCCCGTCTGAGACACGTCAACCTGCTCACCAAGCTTCATAAGATGTTTACATTCTTAAACGTTTAAGATTTTATATACACGTTCACTTTAAAGCAACGTGGTTTCATAGTTCTTGTATTATACTGTTCCCGAGCAGAACAAAATCAAGCTGCTACTTTCTGTAAATAGAAAACATTTTATGTAGAACCAAAATGTATATAATAAATTAATCATTGTTGTAATGTAGAAGTCACATTCGGAATATGTTTTATTATTTGTCTTGACCAAATATATCAAAATAAATGCGCATACCATATTTTGAGATATTGAATGAATTATTTTATAAGTTATTTATTTTCATACAGAAGATTTCATATTGCTTTATGAAGCAATACTTTACCCTTTTCAATTAAAAAAAAACTACTAATCAAATATAAATCTTAAATATGATATAATCTTCAATAAGGTGACACTTATTTTCTAACCAGCGTGATAAACAGAAATGTAATATCATCTTTTTCAGTGTGTATGTAACATATCTTATTCGAATCTTAAACCACGCCAAACATCTGTAAACCATTTAAACGCAGGTATAAATCTAACAATAAGTTTGTTGTTCGCCTTTCATCACTGTAATATTTCTCCCACAGACTTATGTTTGTTTACACGATAAAACAAGTTAATATGATCAGACACCGTTAGTCGGGTTCTACAAGATAATAATTATGATAATAATAATTTTGACGACTCCAGTAAACGCTTAGTGGACGCGATTTTGAAGGGCAATTGCTGTCGCGGTTATTTTCAATGTAATTTATATTTGATTTTGATTCGTATCGACCGACAGTTTTCGAATGACATTTCTGATTTGATTTACATCACCAATGGCATGGAGAACATACCTTTCCTTCCATTCTTATGTGATCCCTTTTTTCTACAACCAACATAATTATGTAAACGAGCTGTCAGCATCGTCAATGTGGACTTTATATGACTTCAAATTGTTTTTAGCATGAGCATATTGATTTCTTTTCATTCTTGTGAGTATTTATTCTTCTGGTTAACCTAAGTGATTGTGTTAGCCCAAGTGTTAATATCTACTGCGTTGAAAGGAACAAAATCTGTAAAAAAACTAATTTGTGAACAAATAACTTTTAACATAAGAGCTAATATTTTTATTATTTTGCAGCAAATGTTTATAATATGATATCAAACACCTCGACAGCGGCGTGAGTAATTTAAATTGTTTTTCAAATGCAATTAAAATATTGGCAACGATAATAAGGTCACGTTTCATACAAGTTGTAACATATTTAGCATACGGAGTTTTTGACATACACACACTGCATAGCACTATTCACAAAATGAATTAACAGATGTATGAATAGGAAAACATTCCTATCCGTAGTATATGCAAAGTGCCAAATCGCTATAATATAAAATGAATATCGCAAAACCTAAAAAAAACACCTCATCACAAATATACAACTGGGGACAGATTATTAGAACGGTCAGAAAGGGTATTATATGTCAAAGTTTTAATTATACAGTATATGTAATTCGGTTTCAAGTACAATAGGATTTCTTGAGAATAATCTTCTTTTGTATTATAGAATCTATAATATATGTAACTTAAATATGTATGGGGACTGAGATTTGAGGATCGTTTGAGAGTTCATGTATGAAACTGTCAAGATATAATCACTAAACGTATTTCCCAATTAACTCATTAATAAGTAAAACTTAGCATAAACCTTATATAAACATAATTTCTAAAATATCAGAAATAAACTAATAGAATCTCCAGCTGTATCAGAAGGAGATCATTCTTTTCATTCATTTCATTGAAGTCAAGTTTAGTCATGAACTTCAAACAATTACCCCATTCTCATATATTATGGCTTGAACGAGATCCCCCTGCTGATATGAGGTGGATGCCTTATTTTAAAAATTAAATCTCTGACATTTAATATTTTCGTGATTCTTTTTACATTGCATTACATGTGCATGCTTAGAATGGCAGCTCGGCGCTTGCTGCGTACAAATGCGAACAATTTCAGATAACAATTTATTCGACAGACGAAGTGACGGGAGAATTTCATTTGCTAGCACGCACTTATTATATTTATCTTTAAACAATCGCACACGTAGCAATCGTTATGCTATGTGTACTGTATTTGAATGAATATAAAACGTGTACCATACGATACTGAATATTGCTTTTGTGATTTTTTGGTTCAAAATTAAACAGTTTAAAAAAGGATAAAGACAGGGTGTGTCTGGATGTATGTTGAATTTATGACCCCATGACATGGGGAGTCCGGGCGGGGGGAAGTATAGCTCGTAAAACAAAATCCAATTGACGATGCATTTTGTTGCGAGTTTAACACGTCCATCTATGTCAAAATTGAATTTAAAATTAAAGACAATATATAAAAATGATAATTTTCTAATTCCGCCTTAACGCATGCCCAAGTGTATAATTTTTATGACAATTTTACTTCGTTTTCGCCGTTTTTATAAACATTTTCCGACCTGATAAATCGATTGCGGTCACGTGCTGATGTGTGTACGCCCAGTAACGCCTCCGTGACAATATAAATAGTGAAGACATTCACATAAATATAAGATTTCGTTAAATATATTATGCCTATGTTACACTTAATCTTGTTTGTTTGGACGTTCTTTTCAAAGTCGTATACAATTTTTGATACACTGCATTTTTCAAATAAATACGGATTTTTTTATCGTTTACAGTTCATTATAGATATAAACCGTTTTTGGTTAGAACATGTTTAAGGTTAAGGCTGCTGTATCAGGTATTAATATGAACTATTTGATGTGAATTGACACGTGTAAATTTTTATTTTCGTTAATGGCAAACAACAAAGCAAATTATCAAATTATTTATATATGGGAAGAGAATTCAACTGGCGATATGTATTGCATTGTAACTAGTGAATTATTAGTTTTCTAGTTCTACGTTTTGTGTCATGATTGAATGTGGATTTTGTCACACACGATCTAAAGGCATTCAGTGTTAGTCTGACATACATGGGGCAAATATATTCAGTTTTAAGCTGAATGCTCTCCTTGCACAGGCATTATACATGTAGCCCGCCAGTCATGTAATTATTGTATGTCATTTTTTTTTGGCGAAAAAACTTCACATGTTGGCTTGTATTACTACTTTACTATCCAAAATGTTATCAGTCTATTGTTATAAGGCTTAATACGACGCGAGTTGAACAAACGCCAATCTTTCTACCGAAACTTTGATATAAAGAGCACTGTCAGCGTTCATTTGCTATGTATTTTGACCTATTAGTAATATTATTTACTTTAACAAATTATTTTACCACGATATTGTTCTGTTTTGAAAATGAAAGTACGGTGTTTACAAAACTATTCAAACATAAAGTTAAACTAGATTCATTACTTTTCACGATGGAAACACTATACACTTTTCCAATTTGACTGGGTTGATTATTAATGTATGTGTCTGTTATAATTGTGTGTATTTATTTGTATATAGCATGATGTTGTTTAATTAATGAATTGTTTTTCCATAAATTAATAGTTTGTTTTAATTAATTATTATTATTTGACATAACTACAATTTATAACTATAAACGCATTAAAATCACCACAAGCTAATACTATTCATTTGTTTTGAAAATTACATAAATCGTTTTCTAATTGGAAAAATGCATCTGTATTGACCATATCGTGAAAATGTGAATTTTCTGGTGCAATATAGATAAATACAATATACATATCTTCTGCATTCTGGAAAAACGTATTATATAAATTAATACATAGTAAATAATCTTGATCATTTTTAACTAGCTTAACGCCCTTAACACTATTATTTTTAATATAAACTAAAATTCCTCCACTGTTACGTTTTGCACGTCGATTTTGGTATTTTCTGTACGAGTGAAATAATTTATAACCTTGTAAATCAATGTCACTGTTTTTATTAGTCCATGTTTCACTTAGGAATATAATGTCAAACTGGTTTAAATATTTACTGAAGTCTCTATTGGCCCTTTTTTGTTGTGTCAGTCCTTCGATGTTCCATGCGATGCATCGTACGGCACTCTCGCTCACGTCCTAGCGATTCCTTGGTTGCGATGGCTCCTGGTAAAGTGTCCTGTTTATGCACAATTTGTCACCAACGATGTAAGCCTCTTTTTGTTGTTACCGTGCAACGAGCAGAATGGGTATGAGGCACTTCCGGGTTTCCATCATCTCCGGTGGATATTGCTGACTGACACCATTTGGTCGTTCAAGCTTTTTGTGATTTTGTCTTACACGTTCCCTATCTGGAAAATAGGCGGATTTTGCGACTATAGATAGTGTTTCGTGTTGCCTGTACTTGCCTATTCTATGCGCGCTGTGTATTTTGATTGTCTCTTTTGCACTCTCTATCCTCCTTTTGGTTTCTATGATATGTAAAGCCTTATCTACACAGTCCTAATCATTTTCTCTATTTTCGCTGTCTCGAACCTCAGGAATCCCAAAGAAAAAAACAAATATTGTATGCTGATGATTCTGGCATTTTGGTTACCGGTAAAAATAAATCTGATGTTGAAAATGCCCTGAATGAGGAAATTGAGGTCGTCAGTAAATGGCTCATTGACAATAAATTGTCATTACACTTAGGTAAAACTGAGTCCATTCTTTTTGGCTCAAAGCCCAATCTGCGGTTACATCCTTATCTAAATGTATCATGTAATGGCCAGGTTATTGAGCCAACCTCATCTGTTAATTACCTTGGTGTAACATTGGATCAAAATTTATCTTGTGATTCAATGGCTTCTTTAGTCAGTAAAAAGGCAAACTCTAGGTTAAAATTTTTATTTAGGAACGTGATTATCTCACTCAACATACTGAGACACTTTTGGTTATGTCACTTATTCAATGTCATTTTGTCTATTCCTGCTCCTTTTGGTACTATGGTTTGAAAAAATCATGGATGAACAAGTTACAGGTAACTCAAAATAAGTTTGTAAGGTTTGTTTTGAATCTGGACCCACGGTCACACATTGGTCCTAAGCAATTTTAATTATTAAATTGGCTCCAAGTATCCAAACGAGTCGATCAGATTATTCTGACTCAAGTTTTTAAGATTGTTTCTGGTACAGCCCCGGATTATATGGGTGAGCATTTCATTCCGGTTAAGGAAACACATGGTCAAAACACAAGGTTACGTGAAAAAGGTTTTTTCACAATTCCGAAGGTTAAAGGTTTAGGTATCAAATCCTTTGCGTTTGTGGGTTGTAAACTATGGAATGGGTTACCTCCTTCTATTACTAGTATATCTGAGTCCCATAGGTTCAAGGTTGCCGTCAAAAACCACTTTTTACGTCAGATTTTATAATATTTTTTTACTAAGTAATCGGTATCATGTGTAAATTTTTAATATACATTCTGCTTTTTAATTCACATATCACTAGTCAGTTTGTGATGTTAATGTCGTAATTATCTGTGATAATTTTTTATTTACTATAAATATTTTAATTACTTAAGTCATATATTGACTTCATGTTGTATGTGCTCATTTGTAACTGATATTCCTACAATAATGTCCACCAATTTCCATTATTACTAATGCTCAGTTTAAATCTGTACTATTAAGCTTCAATTTATGTCTCTCTATGTCATGCCACCATCAACAAGAACCACAATGAAAATTAGAGATCACACTCTTTTTGTGCTATCCTTGGTACTGTGTTGCGTGACATGGTTAATACTCATGTTTGTATTTTTATGTATTATTTTATGAATGCAACATGTTTGTTAATTGTGTTTGCACCATGATGCCAAAAATAAATCTATCTAGCTAAAGAAAAGCAAATTGTTCCTCATGCTTTGACTTCTTATATCAGTAATATCATGCCTAACTTCTGTGTTCGATGTTTTCTGTTGTTCTTCTATTTGTCTTATATTTGCTTTTCATGCATCAAATTCAGAATGCTTTTTCTTAATTCCTTCAATGTTCGTAGAATCATACTTCCTGTTGCGCTCAATGTCCTTAAATTTGACCTCAATGTCATTAACCCGTTTATCTATCTGGTCAAGACGTACTGTTATTGCGTTCACAGATGACTGGATCCCATTGAGTTGTGTCAATTTATTGTCTATTCTATCTAGTCGCTGGATAAGGGCTGAGAATGGATCACTTGTCACAAAACCTGAAGACGTTAACGGTACATGGGACTGTGTAGAGAACTGTGTAAATGAAGGCGACGCCGATTGATTCATCATTTGAATACAATTATACCCTGGCGATACAAACTATTAAAACTCTGATTTTGATTTTGGATGGTCCATGAGTATAGCAATGTCCATTTTGTCCATTTTGATAGTAACTTACTGTGTTTGGTTGGCTCTGCATCGTTTATGTAGCCATGTATGTGTTTGGTGATTGAACGTTGGCGCGCTTATTCTCACTTTCTTTGTTCAGGGGCGAACCTTTCTCTTCTTGCGTTTTCTGTTTTTTTGTTATTGCCTCCAATGAAAGGTGAACTGTTTGCGCTCACACATGCACATATATATCCAATTTTATTCTACACGTAAAAGTAATCACTTTATCTAGCTATTTGACACTATTAAAATCCATTTTGTTGCATTTTTATTTTCTCTCAAGCAAAAACACCGCCATTACCACGCATGCGGAGATCACATAAACATGTATTAACAAGAGACATCACAACATAACTGATTTAGTAAAATTGCAAAAATTGTCAGACCCTGTAAACGATACTTCTGAATATTCCTTTTGAAATGCTGTTATTAGTTAGTGTATATTGTATATTTAAGAGTACGAGATATAACGCTACCAAGAATCATGTTCTTGTTCTGCTTTTTTTGTTAGGTAATACAATAATAATATTAATTTAGCGCCGACTTTCTTTTTGTTTTCAAGAAACTTTTCGTTGCTGACTAACGGTTGTATCCAACATTGTTTTCCATAGAGGAAGGGTTTATAAAGGTTTAATTGCACCCAATAGAGTAACATACGATATCACGGCCTTATATACCATGGTTTTTTCTCACTGTTTTTGTCTTACCATCAATGATAAATTATTTAGTTCAAACCTAATACACCTCGTCTACCTCTGACCGTTTTACTCTTCCCAAATTGATAAATTATTTTAAGCGCAATGGAATGAATCAGTGACCTTCTTATGTCATTCCCGTATAAGTCTTTATTTCGTCATGATAGCTAAAGGTGGTCTTTCAACACATTACAGTGGTTTTGGAACAGTATCCTCCATTCAGGTTTTTGTACTTCATGTATTATTTTGAAAGATAAATATCTCTCCCGAGATGCAATAAAACCAGCCATGAGTTGCATTTGTAACGCGCCTGTGCGACGCTTGCTTTTCAAAAGCAAGACTTTTCAGATAACAACTTCAAAATTAAGAATATGGAATTACCTGACGGGGCACGCAATTTTTTGGGGGGGTTTAAAAAGTTAGCGTGCAAACGCGATACTTATCGTTTGACAATCGCGCACGAAGCAGCCATTGTGCATTTAATGTTTAATGTGCAAACGCGCATTCAGTTCAGCCACGAATCAAGACTATTTTAGTTTAAGATTGAGTACACATAAAGTGACGCTAAAGCAAAAATAGATGGAGAGAAAGCCCTTTTTTATACACTGCCGTCCTTTATATATGACAAGGAACCTTTTGCCAAACAAGACACACACTACAAAACACATCCATCAACATGAACACACCTTTTGACATCGTCTAGGAAAATAAATAAATAAAATAATTAATTACAAAGTAAATACATGAATAGATAGATATTGAATAATGCAGATATCTTAAAATATGTATTCAAGCTCCCGTAATAAATCCGAGATGCACATTTAAATATACTGTAATTGGTTGAAACAGTATTTTATTATTATGAAACTTTGGAAGGAAAACGTTTGAAAAGAACGCAACGATGTCATTTCTTCATCGAAATAATTAAAACTGTGTTTATCACACATCAAAGAACATAAAACAAATGCATGTGATGTTTTTATCAAGTGCGGCGTATGCAATTCATGTAAGTAGTAACTTCAAGCGTATAAATGTCATTTACGATAATGGAAGTGATACTTGTAAAGTATTAAGATGCTATGCTGAAATAACAAATGAAACTATTGAAAATCGTTTCTAATTTTGTCCGTAATGTTTAGCTTAATCTATTATTGAAGCTTATGGTAATAAAGAGAATAAACTAGAGAAATACATGAGGCTTGTAAACGGAATTATCACAGTTGTATCAATGTGATATTCTATATTAAATTTTACCTTGTTGATATATGCAAACTTGCTTATCGACAAGTTGCAGTGGATTTTTGAGATCCATTTAAAACATTTATTATTTATCAACGTTAAGCGGGTTAGCTGAAGCTGAATATAAATTCACTGCATAAACAAGCGTGAGAAACACATCGGCATTCCGTGTTTTATCAAAGCAATCTACATTACTGTAATATCCCACAGTTATTTCCCTTCTGAGACACGTCAACCTACTGGCTAACAAGTTGCTTCTTCAGATGTTAACATTTTTAAAGGCTTTATTTACACGTTCACTTCAAAACAACATGGTGTGATAATTCTTGTATTATACTGTTTCCGAGCAGAACTGAAGGAACACTTTCAAGCTGCTACTCCCTGTAAATAAAAAAACATTAATGTGAAAATTAAAAAGTTGTCGAACCAAATTACATATAATAAATTTAGCACTGTTGTAATGTAGTAGTCGTATTCGGAATATTCGGAATCAAAATAAATGCGCATAAAATATTTTGAGATTTTGGATAATTTTTTTGGAGGTAATTTATTTGCCTACAGAGGATTTCATATTGCTTTATGAATCAATGTTTTACCTTTATCAAGTTTAAATAACTTCTTATTAAATATAAATTTTTCATATGATAGAATCTTCAATAAGGTGACGCTTGTTTTCAAACCAGCGTGATGAACAGGAGAAATGTATTATCTTTTTTTCAGTTTGTATGTATAATATCTTATTCGAATTCTATACCACGCCAAACATCTGTAAACCATTTAAACGCATAATAAATCAAACAATACGTTTGTTTTTCGCCTTTCATCACTGTAATATTTATCCCACAGACTAATGTTGTTATACACGATAACAAAGTTAATATGATCAGACAACGTTAGTCGGATTCTACAAGATAATAATTATGATAATAATAATTTTGACGACTCCATTAAACGCTTAATGGACACGATTTTAAAGGGCAAGTGTAGTCGCGGTTATTTTTACTGTAATTTCGACCGACAGTTTTCGACAGTTTTTGACATTTCTGATTTGGTTTACAGCACCAGGGAGAACAAACTTTCCTTCCATTCTGATGTGATACTTTTTTTTTACAACCAACACATGTAAATGAGCTGTCAGCAACGTCAATATGGACTTTATATATTGTTTTTTTTAGCATGAGCATATTGATTTTTTTGATTTTTTTGTGAGTATTTATTCTTCTGGTTAACATAAGTGATTGTGTTAGCTCAAGTGTTAATATCTACTGCGTTGAAAAGAACAAAATCTTTAGAAAAAAAAAACAAATCTGTGAACAAATATCTTTTAACATAAGGGCTAATATTTAAATTATTTTGCACGCAAATGTTTATGATATGATATCAAACTCCTCGACAGCGGCGTGAGTAAGTTAAGTTGTCTTTCAAATGCACTTAAAATATTGGCAACGATAATAAGGTCACGTTGCATACAAGTTGTAACTAATTTAGCTAACGGAGTTTTGGTCATACACAAACTGCATAGCACTTTTTACAAAATGAATTAACAGATTTATGAATAGGAAAACATTCATTTCCGTAGTATATGCAAAATGCCAAATTGCTAGAATATAAAATGAATATCGCAAAACCTAAAAAAGAACACATCATCACATATATTTTTTGTCAGTTTTCTTTATACGGTATATGTAATTCGGTTTCGAGTACAATAGGATTTCTTGAGAATAATCTTCTTTTGTATTATAGAATCTATAATCTATGTTACCTAAATTTGTTTGGGGACTGAGATTTGAGGATCTTTTGGGCAGTTCGTGCATGAAACTGTCAAGATATAATTACCAAACGTAATTCCCATTTAACTCATTAATAAGTAAAATTTAGCATAAACCTTATATAAACATAATTTCTAAAATATCAGGTATAAACCAATAGAATTTCCAGCTGCATCAGAAGGATATCATTATATTTTCATCAGAACGAAGTCAAGTTGAGTCATGAACTTCAAACAATTACCCCATTCTCATAAATTATGACTTGAACGAGATCCCCCCTGCTGATATGAGGTGGATGCCTTATTTTAAAAATTAAATCTCTGACATTTAATATTTTCGTGGTTCTTTTTACCGTGCATTACATGTGCATGCTTAGAATGGCAGCTCGGCGCTTGCTGCGTACAAATGCGAACAATTTTAGATAACAATTTATTCGACAGACGAAGTGACGGGAGAATTTCGTTTGCTAGCACGCACTTATTATATTATCTTTAAACAATCGCACACGTAGCAATCGTTATGCTCTGTGTGCTGTAATTGATGAATATAAAACGTGTACTATACGATACTGAATATTGCTTTTGTGATTTTTTGGTTCAAAATTAAACAGTTTATGTATGTTGAGTTTATGACCCCATGACGTGGGGAGTCCGGGCGGGGTGAAGTATAGCTCGTAAAACAAAATCCCTTTGACGATGCATTTTGTTGCGAGTTTAACACGTCCATCTATGTCAAATTTGAATTTAAAATAAAAGACAATACATAAAAATGATACTTTTTAAAGTTCGCCTTAACGTATGCCCATGTGTATAATTTTGATGACAATTTTACTTCGTTTTCGCCGTTTTTATAAATATTGTCCGACCTGATAAATCGATTGCAGTCACGTGCTCATGTGTGTTCGCCCAGTTGAGCCCCTGTGAGAATATACATAGTGAAGACATTCACATAAATTTAAGATTTTGTTAAATATAGTATGCCTATGTTACTCTTAATCTTGATTGTTTTGACATTCTTTTCAAAGTCGTATACAATTTTTGATACACGGCATTTTTATATCAAGACGGATTTTTTATCGTTAACAGTTCATTATAGATATAAACGGCTTTTGGTTAGAAAATTTTTAAGGTTAAGGCTACTTTATTAGGTATTCATAGGAACCATTTGATGTGAATTGACATGTGTACATTTTTATTTTCGTTAATGGCAAACAACACAGCAAATTATCACATTATTTATATATTCTACCGAAACTTTGATATAAAGAGCACTGTCAGCGTTCATGTGCTGTGTATTTTGACCTATTAGTAATATTATTTGCTTTAACAAATTATTTTTCCACGATATTGTTCTGTTTTGATAATGAAAGTACGGTGTTTACAAAACTATTCAAACAGAAATTTAAACTAGATTCATTACTTTTCACGATGGAAACACTATATCCTTTTTCAATTTGACTGGGTTGATTATTAATGTATGTGTCTGTTATAATTGTGTATATTTATTTGTATATAGCATGATGCTGTTTAATTAGTGAATTGTTTTTTACATAAATTAATAGTTTGTTTTAATTAATTATTATTATTTGACATAACTACAATTAATAACTTTAAACGCATTAAAATCACCACAAGCTAATACTATTCCTTTGTTTTGAAAATTACATAAATCGTTTTCTAATTGGAAAAATTCTTCAGTATTGACCATATCGTGAAAATGTAAATTTTCTGGTGCAATATAGGTAAATACAGTATACAAATCTTCTGCATTCTGGAAAAACGTATTATATAAATCAATACATAGTAAATAATCTTGATCATTTTAAACTAGCTTAACGCCCTAAACACTATTATTTTTAATATAAACTAAAATTCCTTCACTGCTACGTTTTGCACGTCGATTTTGGTATTTTCTTTACGAGTAAAATAATTTATAACCTTGGCAGTCAACGTCACTGTTTTTATTTGTCCATGTGAAGATGTTTCACTTAGGAATATAATGTCAAACTGGTTTAAATATTTTCTGAAGTCTCTATTGACCCTTTTTTGTTGTGTCAGTCCTTCGATGCTCCGTGCGATGCATCGTACGACATACTCGCTCACGTCCTAGCGATTCCTTGGTTGCGATGGCTTCGGTAAAATGTCCTGTTTATGCACAATTTGTTACCAACGATGTAAGCCTCTTTTTGTTGTTACCGTGCATCGAGCAGAATTGGTATGAGGCACTTCTGGGTTTCCATTATTTCCGGTGGATATTGCTGACTGACACCATTTGGTCGTTCAAGCTTTTTGTGATTTTGTCTTACACGTTCCCTATCTGGAAAATAGGCGGATTTTGCGACTATAGATCGTGTCTTGTGTTGCCTGTACTTGCCTACAGAGCTCCAGATAAGGATTTTGTCTAAAGGGTATTTAATCCCCTGATATTATTGAAAAGGGGTATTTTACTCCTTTGTTTCAGCCATAAAGGGTATTTAGGAATTTTGAGGGGTATTTTCCATTTTCATAGAAAACTCGCATAGTAAAATGACATGTTTAAATTAAATAATCTAGAAATGTTATTATTTGTTATTAATTTATGTAAACAGAATAAATTTTAAATGATGATATTAACAGACTTTCTTTAAAATATTCCACTTACAACTGTGTTGTCTTTTTTGCATATAGTATTCATATAGTACATGAACGTCATTTTACATGGCACTGCTTGTTCAATTTTAAATAAAGTCAAACTGCCTTTGGTCTATGTAAGTAACCTATAAACTTCATCTTTAAAAGTTAAAACTAAAATTATTTTAACAATTCTAGAAGCATCATAAGATTTATTTCTATTGACTAATTGTAATATACAGTCACTTCCTGCAGGAGCCGCTGTTCACTTGAAAATCCCTTTTTCGAACCTAGAACACGATGTGCCGCCATTAAGATTACAAGGGTCTTTTGATGGACTTACTTTTTATTCAAAGGTTAACTTACACAAAACACTAAATTGGATTTTTGGTTAAACCGGTTACGCAGTTTAATCGATTACAACAATGTACCAAGATTTGTAATGCGTAAGGTTACGCACTGGGCCGATTTGTAAAGCGTTATTTTTATTTTTCAATGCGTAAATACGCAGATACGCATCTTATCTGGAGTTCTGCTTGCCTATTCTATGCGCTCTGTGTATTTTGATTGTCTCTTTTGCACTCTCTATCCTCATTATGGTTTCTATGATATATAAAACCTTATCAACACAGTCCTACTCATTTTCACTATTTTCGCTGCCTCGAACCTCAGGAGTCCCAAAGAAAAGCAAATTGTCCCTCGTGCTTCGACTTCTTATATCAGTAATATCATGCCTTACTTCTGTGTTCAACGTTTTCTTCTATTTGTCTTATATTTGCTTTTCAGGCATAAAATATTCAGAATGATTTTTTCTTAATTTCTTCAATATTCGTAGAATCATACTCCCTGCTGCGCTCAATGGGCCCGTTTCATAAACAATTCTTAAGTTTTTCGTAAGAATTCTACGATTCTAACGTACGAACGTTCTTACGCCAATTCTTACGAACGTTTCATAAACACGTTCGCAAACTTAAGAATTTTACGAATCTTACGAACGTTAAACCAGTCTACGTTCTTTAATTGAAGGTATGAAACCAGTATAAATACACAACTATAATATAGTTATTCAATACAGTGTATGTGTTTTAATATCAACTAATGAAAAACTATTAAAGAATTGAACATAATTATTGTGATTCTCAAGTTTATCTTTAAAAAAAGCAAAACATTGAAATGTTTTTTAAATACAATGCACTGATTTATGAGGGCCATAAACAAAATTTAATATTTGACTTTTACCAAAAATCTTATATTATTACATTTGATATTTTAAATTTCATTGTATGCAAACATGAATATAGAAAAGGATAAATATAAGGAAACATGCGGGAATAAATTGAGTACCTGCGGCCTTTAATTTTTGTTCATAATTATGAAAATTCAGCAAGATGTGAAGAACTTTTCAATGAATTAAATTATATTTAGTTAATTTCTGTGAAGATCCATATATATTTGTTTGTTATTAGCAAAGGGGCCTTTTCACAGATTTTGGCATGTTTTGAAGTTTGGCATTTAATGCATAATATTGATAAATGTAAACATTTGATCTAAAAAGCTCCAGTGAAAAAATCAAGAATAAAAATAAAAAATGAAAAAAAAATGAGACCGCATCAGGGCTCCAACCAGTGACCCCCGGAATCCTGGAGTAAAAACCAATTAGACCGCTCGGCCATCCTGCCAAGTATGAACATAAGACGTATTTTATACTTTATTTAAGCAATCTTCGTAGTTTCACAAAATTAAACGACAACAAAACTCTCCAAATTATTCAGTCGTTTCGCGTTGCAACGCTTTATAATTTTCAGGTTTTTTAATGGTTAAAAGATACATATAATGGCTATATTAGACCATGGTAAATGTTCAGTATTACTGTTTTCTCACAAATATCATAACTAAAACGAAAATTTGTGAATCTAAAACAACTTTTTTCAATTTTGTCAATTTAACAAACCGTGAAAAGATCCCTTTAGCAACTGAGCATTTCCAAAAATATTTCAGTCATGTTGTTTGTAAAGCGATCTATGCAGGTTAGCTGAAAGTTGGTTTTAAAAGATAACAAAATATATATTTAGTATTTTGTATACTACAGTATATTGTAATTGCTATTGGCAAAAATGATTTAAATCAAAACCAACTTTCAACTAGAGCAATGAAAATATTCACAGAAAATAAATATAGTTTGTTTCTGCATACATATCAACTAGCTATCATAATGATAATCATTGATAGTATCCACTTAAAATCTGTACTGTTATCATCTGTAAATTTAATTATAAAAAAACTACCTTATTAAAAGTTATTTACAAAAGGAAAGTTACATGTTGTACCTTTAGTTGTTCTTTTCCTGTTTTGAACATTCCATTTATTAAATCACTTACGCATTGAACATAATCAAAGATAACCTTCCAGTTAATTCAATCCTAGAAGGGAACTTTGATATTGTTGCATTGTAGAGACATAATTAGATGCCACAATAAATATGTCCGTGTCTTCTGTATCAAATTGATTATCAATCATCCATGTATTCCAGTTTGCTCCATACATTCCAGTTTTACATAGATCTTACTAACATTTTTAGTTTTATATAAGAGTCGCTTTTGTAATCATCCTCTTTTCTGTATTTAGACAATATTTATCCAGTACTACAAAGCATGGTTAGTGGTAATTCAAAAGAAACGTTACAATCAACTTTGTTTACATTTGACCTTATTTTGCACACAAGGGAAACAACTGTGCTCTCTATAAAGATAAATCATTAAAATGTACACAAATTAACCGACTTTTTCATTTTTAAAAGAAAATTCGTGCTTCTTTTAAAGAAAACAAGCACTTAAAATCTTTTTTTTATTTTGGAAAAATTGTGAAGACGTTCACTCGCTTAGGCGGCCATATTTGTGAACGCTACGCCAGCCCTTGACTATTCGTAACTTTAACATTGGAACTTACGCATTCGTAGCAGGTGGTTGCGTAAGAATTATTTTATGAAACGCTCGGATTTTCTTACGAAGCTCGTAAGTATACTTACGTAAGAAAACGTGCGTACTACCGTTTATGAAACGGGCCCATTGTCCTTAAATTTGACCTCAATGTCATTGATCCATTTATCTATCGGCTCAAGACGTACTGTTATTGCGTTCACAGATGACTGGATCCCACTGAGTTGTGTCAATTTATTGTCTATTCTATCTAATCGCTGGATAAGGGCTAAGAATTGATCACTTGTCACAAAACCTGAAGCAGTTAACGGTACATGGGACTGTGTAGAGAACTGTGTAAAGGAAGGCGACGCCGATGGATTCATCATTTGAATGCAATTATACCATGGCGATACAAAACTATTTAAACTCTGATTTTGATTTTGGATCGGTCCATGAGTTTTGTCCATTTTGATAGTGACTTACTGTGTTTGGTTGGTCGTTTGCGCTCTACATCGTTTATGTAGCCATGTATGTGTTCGGTGATTAAACGTTGGCGCGCTTATTCTTACTTTCTTTGTTCAGGGGCGAACCTTTTCTCTTCTTGCGTTTTCTGTTGTTGTTTTTTTGTTATTGCCTCCAATGAAAAGTCAACTGTTTGCACTCACACATGCACATATATATCAAATTATATTCTACACGTAAAAGTAATCACTTTATCTAGCTATTTCACACTATTAAAATCCATTTTGTTGTATTTTTGTTGTCTCTCAAGCAAAAACACCGCCATTACCACGCATGCGGAGATCACATAAACAAGAGACATCACAACATGACTGATTTAGTAAAATTGCAAAAATTGTCAGACCTTGTAAACGATACTTCTGAATATTCCTTTTGAAATGCTGTTATTAGTTAGTGTATATTGTATATTTAAGAGTACGAGATATAACGCTACCAAGAATCATGTTCTTGTTCTGCTTTTTTGTTAGGTAATACAATAAAAATATTAATTTTAGCGCCGACTTTCTTTTTGTTTCAATAAACTTATTGTTGCTAACTAACGGTTGTTTCCAACATTGTTTTCCATAGAGAAAGGGTTTAAAAAGGTTTAATTGCACCCAATAAAGTAACATACGATATCCCGGCCTTATATACCATGCTTTTTCTCACTGTTTTTGTCTTACCATCAATGATAAATTATTTTGTTCAAACCTTATACACCTCGTCTAGCTCTGAACGTTTTACTCTTCCCAAAATTGATAAATTATTTTTAGCGCAATGGAATGAGTCAGTGGCCTTCTTATGTCATTCCCGTATAAGTCTTTATTTCGTCATGATGGCTAAAGGTGGTCTTTCAACACAAAACAGTGGTTTTGGAACAGTAACCTCCATTCAGGTTTTTGTACTTCATGTATTATTTTGAAAGATAAATATCTCCCCGCGATGCAATAAAACCAGCAATGAGTTACATATGTAACGCGCCTGTGCGACGCTTTCTATTTCAAAAGCAAGACTATTCAGATAACAACTTCAAAATTAAGTTGATAGAATTACCTGACGGTACACGAAATAAAAAGTTTGTCTTAAACGTTAGCGTGCAAACGCGATACTTATCTTTTGACAATCGCGCACGAAGCAGTCATTGTGCATTAAATGTGTAATGTGCAAATGTTCGACGCGCATTCAGTTCAGCCAGGAATCAAGACTATTTAAGTTTAAGGTTGAGTACACATAAACACATAAAGTGACGCTTAAGCAGCACTAGATGGAGAGAAAGCCCTTTTAGACAATGCCGTCTTTTATATATGCCAATGAACCTTTTGCCAAACAAGACACACACTACAAAACAAATCCATCATCATGAACAAAACTGTTGTCATCGCCTAGGAAAAGTCAATCTAAAGCACTAAAATGTTATAAGGGTTTTAAGGAGCTCCACACCTCCCCGTTGGCATATAATAAATCATTTAACACTTAACTGTACGTACACATTAACTTCTTGACACCACAATTCAAAACCCTGTTTAATATCAAGACCACAAACGATTGCCATAACAATTCTGGATAAGTGGTACAATGCGGACGTCAACATTAAGATAAAGATGCCACTTCCTAAAACCACTTTACGCTTCACCCTGTCGCCTGATGGCTTGTTTTGAGGTTGGCAAAGACATTTGCATACACATAAATAAATAAATAAATAAATAAATACTTAACAAAATAACTAAATAACTAACTAACTAAATAAATAAATGAATTAATGAATAAATAAATTTATTAATTTAAAATATCAATTAATCAATCAATGCATCCATTAATCAATCCATAAATAAATAGATACAAAAATAAAAACATAAGTAAATACATGAACATAAATAAATAAGAAAATTAATTACAAATTAAATACATGGACAGATATTGCATAATGCAGATATCTTAAAATAAGTATATAAGTTCCCGTAATATATCCGAGATGCACATTTAAATACACTGGAATTGGTTGAAACAGTATTTTATTATTATGAAACTTTGAAAGGAAAACGTATGAAAAGAACGAAACGATGTCATTTCTTCTTCGAAATAATAAAAACTTTATTTTATCACACATCAAAGAACATAATACAAATGCATGTGATGTTTTTATCATTACGTGCAGCGTATGCGAGTCAAGTTAGTACAAACGTCAAGCGTGTTAATGTCATTTACGATAATTGAAGTAATACTTGTAAAGTATTAAGATGCTATGCTGAAATAAAAAATGAAATTATTGTCGAAATCGTTTCTAATTGGGTCCGTAATGTTTAGCTTCGTGTAAATATTCAATTTTATTGTATGCTTTCCGGTGGTTTATAGAGAAATATCAGTTAAATAAAACTGGTATTTCACTGTTTTAAAAAGTGAAAAATAACAGTGAAAAATATCGATATTTTTCACTGTTTTATTGTAAATGACGTCTTTTTTCGACGAAATGACGTCATAAATCCAGCGAAATTATACAGTTTAACTCTTTTTCAATGTAAATAAACGTTGAAAAAAGCATAAAATAAAAAGAAAATTTGTTGGATTTGATGGAATATCGATTTTAATTAACTCGTGATCATAAAAAATATATATTTTATATGATCACTCGTGAAATAAAATCGATATTCCACTGAATCCAACAAATATCCTCTTTATCTATTGTTGAAGCGTTATGGTAAAAAGATAATAAACTAGAAAAATACATCTGGCTTGCAAACGGAATTAACACAGTTGTATCAATGTGATATTCTATATAAAATGTTATCTTGTTGATATATGCAAACTTGCTTATCGACAAATTGCAGTGGATTTTTGAGATCCATTTAAGACATTTTTTTTATCAACGTTAAGCGGGGTAGCTGAAGCTGAATATAAATTCACTGCATAAACAAGCGTGAGAAACACATCGGCATTCCGTGTTTTATCAGAAGAATCTACATTACTGTAATATCCCACAGTTATTTTCCGTGTGAGACACGTCAACCTGCTGGCTAACAAGTTGCTTCTTCAGATGTTAACATTTTTAAAGGCTTTATTTACACGTTCACTTCAAAACAACATGGTTTGATAGTTCTTGTATTATACTGTTTCCGAGCAGAACTGAAGGAACACTTTCAAGCTGCTACTCCCTGTAAATAAAAAAACATTAATGTGAAAATTAAAAAGTTGTCGAACCAAATTACATATAATAAATTTAGCACTGTTGTAATGTAGTAGTCGTATTCGGAATATTCGGAATCAAAATAAATGCGCATAAAATATTTTGAGATTTTGGATAATTTTTTTGAAGGTAATTAATTTTCCTACAGAAGATTTCATATTGCTTTATGAATCAATGTTTTAATTTTATCAAGTTAAAATAACTGCTTATAAATATAAATTTTTAATATGATAGAATCTTCAATAAGGTGACGCTTGTTTTTTAACCAGCGTGATGAACAGGACAAATGTATTATCATTTTTTCAGTTTGTATGCATAATATCTTATTCGAATCTTAAACCACGCCAAACATCTGTAAACCATTTAAACGCAGGTATAAATCAAACAATAAGTTTGTTGTTCGCCTTTCATCACTGTAATATTTATCCCACAGACTAATGTTGTTATACACGTTAACAATGTTAATATGATCAGACACCGTTAGTCGGGTTCTACAAGATAATAATTATGATAATAATAATTTTGCCGACTCAAGTACATGCTTAACGGTCACCATTTTGAAGGGCAATAGTTGTCGCGGTTATTTTCAATGCATTTTATATTGATTTGGATTCGTATCGACCGACAGTTTTTGAATGACATTTCTGATTTGGTTTACAGCACCAATGGCATGGAAAACATACTTTTCCTTCCATTCTGATGTGATACTTTTTTCTACAACCAACACATGTAAATGAGCTGTCAGCATCGTCAATGTGGACTTTATAGGACTTCATATTGTTTTTTCTAGCATGAGCATATGGATTTCTTTTCATTTTTTGTGAGTATTTATTCTTCCGGTTAACCTAAGTTATTGTGTTAGCTCAAGTGTTAATATCTACTGCGTTGAAAGAAACGAAATGCTTAGAAAAAAAAATCTGCGAAAAAATTACTTTTAACATATAAGAGCAAATATTTTTATTATTTTGCACGCAAATGTTTATGACATCAAACTCCTCGACAGCGGCGTGAGTATTTTTTTTTCAAATGCGATTTAAATATTGGCAACGATAATAAGTTCACGTTGCATAACCGTTGTAACTAATGTAGCGTACTCAGTTTTGGACATACACACACTGCGTAGCACTATTCACAAAATGAATGTAAAGCTTTATGAAAAGGAAAACTTTCTTTTCCGTAGTATATGAAGTCAAACAAACTGCCAAATCGCTAAAACATTAATGAATATTGCAAAACCTGAAAGAAACTCTTCATCACACTTATACCACTGGGGAGAGAGAATTAGAACGGTCGGAAAGGTTTTTTTATTATTCTAAGTTAACTTTACATTATACAGTATATGTATCTCGGTTTTAAGTGCAATATATTTTTTTCAAAATTATCTTCTTTTGCACCATATATTACTATATTCCACGATACTTAAATATGTATGGGGAATAAGATTAGAGGATCGCTGGGACAGTCCATGTATGAAAATGTCTAGATATATAATTTCCAAACGTAATTCCCAATGAATTCATTAAGTAAAATTTAACATAAATCTTGTATAAACATAATTTCTAAAATATGATGTATAAACAAATATAATCTCCAGCTGCATCAGAAGGAGATAATTCTTTTCACCTGAACGAAGTCAATATGAGTCATGGACTTCAAACAATTACCTCATACTCATAAATTATAACTTGAAAGGGACCCCCCTTCTGATATGAGGCGGATGCCTTATTTTAAAACATTAAATCTCTGACATTTAATACTGTCGTGATTTTTTTTACATTGCATAACGTCAGCATGCTTAGAATGTCAGCGCCATGCTTGCTGCAAACAAATGCAAAACATTTTAGATAATAATTCATTCGACAGACGAAGTGACGGAGAATTTTGTTTGCCAGCACGCACTTATTATATTTATCTTTAAACATTCGCACACGAATCAATCGTAATCTCTGTGTGCTGTATTTTAATGAATATGAAACGTGTACTTCACGATTCTGAATATTGCTTTTGTGCGTTTTTGGTTAAATATTACACAGTTTTAAAAAGAATAAAGACAAGATGTGCCTTGATGTATTTTGAGTTTATGGCCCCATGACGTGGGGTGTCGGAGCGGGGGAAGTATAGCCCGTAAAAATCCCTTTGACGATGCATTTTGTTGCGAGTTTAGCTCGTCGATCTATGTCAAATTTAAATTTAAAATAAAAGACAATACATAAAAATGATACTGTTTAATTCCGCCTTAACGTATGCCTGAGTGAATAATTTTGATGACAATGGGATGCCTTACCAAATCTTAGACCATTTTATTTCGTTTTCGTCGTTTTTTTTAAATAAATGTTGTCCGACCTGATAAATGCATTGTAGGCACGTGCTTATATGTGTGCGCCCAGTAATGCCCCTGTGAGAATATAAATAGTGCGCCCAGTAAGGCCCATGTGAGAATATAAATAATGCGCCCAGTAATGCCCCTGTGAGAATATAAATAGTGCGCCCAGTAATGCCCCTGTGAGAATATAAATAGTGCGCCCAGTAATGCCCATGTGAGAATATAAATAATGCGCCCAGTAATGCCCATGTGAGAATATAAATAATGCGCCCAGTAATGCCCCTGTGAGAATATAAATAGTGCGCCCAGTAATGCCCATGTGAGAATATAAATAATGCGCCCAGTAATGCTCCTGTGAGAATATAAATAGTGCGCCCAGTAATGCTCCTGTGAGAATATAAATAGTGCGCCCAGTAATGCCCCTGTGAGAATATAACTAGTTAAAACCTTCAAATAAATTTAAGCTGTCGTTATATATATATAATGACTGTGTTACACTTAATCTTGTTTGTTTGGACGTTCTTTTCAAAGTCGTATACAATTTTTGATTCACGGTATTTTTCAAATAAATACGGATTTTATATTGTTAGCAGTTCATTATAGATATAAACGGTTTTTGGTGAGAAAACGTTTAAGGTTAAGGCTGCTTTATCAGGTATTCATAGGAACCATTTAAAATGAATTGACATGTGTTCATTTTTATTTTCGTTAATGGCAAACAACAACGTAAAGTATCAAATTATTTATTTATGTGAAGAGAATTCAACGGGCGATATGTATTCCATTGTAACTAGTGAATTTTTAGTTTTCCATTTCTAGGTTTTGTGTCATGATTGAATGTGGGTTTTGTCACTAACGATCTAAAGGCATGCAGTGTTAGTATGACATACATGGGGAAAATATGTTCAGTTTTCAGCCGAATGCTCTCCTTGCACACGCGTTATTCATGAAGCCCGTCTGTCGAGTAATTATTGTATGCCATTTATGTTTGTTTCCGAAAAAACTTCACATATTGGCTTGTATTTACTCCCCAAATGTTATCAGTCTATTGTTATAAGGCTTTATACGACGCGCGTTGAACTAGCGCCAATCTTTCTACCGAAACTTTGATATAAAGAGCACTGTCAACGTTCATTTGCTATGTGTTTTGGTCTATAAGTCATAATTATTATTTACTTTAACAAATTATTTTACCACGGTATTGTTCTGGTTTGAAAATGAAAGTACGGTGTTTACAAAACTATCCAAACAGAAAGTAAAACTAGATTCATTACGTTTCACGATGGAAACACTATATATACACATATATATATTCCCAATTTGACTGGGTTAATTATTAATATAATAATAAAATTATGTGTCTGTTATAATTGCGTGCATTTATTGGTTTATACCATTATGTTGTCGAATTAGTGAATAGCTTTTTTCGCATACATTTATAGTTTGTTTTAATTTATTATTATTATTTTTTGACATAACTTGAATTTATAACTATAATTATTATTTATATTAAAATTATCGTTACTATTTGTTTGAACAAGAATTTGCACATTTTATTCATTATGTTTAATGATTTTCCACATGTTCTGGATTTAAAAGAAATTGTATTAATGAGGGGTTTGGTATTTGAGCATTATACTATCATATATTATTGCTTCTAAAACGAGATATGGGAAATGTTTGATATGCAGTACTAAATAAGTATAGATGCACACATTTTTAATCGCGTATTCCTAAACATGAATGAGTGATAACAACTTGTCCTTGTTGCAAATTCGCTTTTTACAGGTGTACTGAAATATGAAAGACTGGTGAGCATCAAGTCATATTCCCGGATAATACCTTGTGTGGCTTTTTCTCAAGACAAAACCACTATACACGTACACAACTCTATTTCAGTTTTCATTGCGATTTATTTTTGCTTGTTTTATTCTAACTCAACGTTTTCCTTTGTCAATAAAATTTTCTAAACAACAACAATAAATACTGCCCAACTACTGACGTGAATAATATTAATATACATTGAGGCAGTCAATGGTTGCGTTTGCAATTTCCGATTGGAACGCGTGCAAAATCAAGTGCCCAAAGGTAACGACGTAATATGACACATTTAACGGACGTATATGGACGTCAGCCCGGCATTTACATGAGATTATACAACAATCAATGGGCCGCATGCTTACCCAAGACACAACTAATCAGCTAAACGTTTAGGCAATATGTGACAGAAAGAACATATTTATTCAATTGCAAATTATGCTCTGCTGTACGGCAGAAAATATCCTCCATGCATGCAAGACATGTAAACTATTGAAATGTCCTTATAAGCCTGAGCAGAACATGAGGAACATAGACACAATTTTGGTTCTACATAAATAAGAGTTCACATGTCGGAATCGGCAAAGACTCTAGTTCGTTCTAACATGCAATTGGAGTAAGGCATCGGATTAAAGGTACTGTATCAATTTGTTCTTTCATTTTTATAACATCCTATGATGATATCAATGCGTTGGTTACAAAATGCATTGACATTAATTTAGTTTAAACCTATTTAGTTTAAACCTCGATTGCGTCGAAAGCCTTAGGCTTATAAACGCTCTCGAGTCCGTTTCCTGGGCCTAGACTTGGTGTCTTTGGAGGAAATCTAAAGAACGCTCCCACGGTGGGGATCGAACCCGTGACCTCCCGGTCGCAATGCGGACACCATATCCATTACACCACGGCGACCTTAACATTAACAACGTATAAATTCGCTTTAAATGATTTTCTGAAAAAGTACATGACGGTATCTAATACTGGATACGAATTCGTAATGTCATTACTGTCGGATCGTCTCTCATTACATTCATAAAGCTTCTGTCAACGGTGGGCTTCCAGTTTTCCACTGCCACATTTATTCTTTAATCTGATTTATTCTTTATCCTTTCAACCGGCTGATATAAAATTTGCTGTAAACTTTTGATTTTGCGGAGAGTTTACATTTACTTAGTTGTTGTTGTTCTTTGGTTTTGCCTATATTTGTGACGATAGCATATTATTAGAGATTTGATTAGTTTTATTCCAGATGTTATTATATCAAATGCAACTAAAACCTGTGTGCAAGTTGATATGAATCATCAAAAGTAATATTTTCACAATATAAAAATGATCATGAAACCGATTGTGACGCTGTGATTTAGGCGTGATTTGATAGCATATTAATCTCTTTACACCCTCATCAATCAGTCAATGTTGGAACATTATGTTTTTAACTCCTGAATAAACTTTAGCCATCCAGTGTTTAGATAACTCATTATTGTATATATATTTATTTTATCAGACCAAATAGGTTAATCAGTTAAGCCCCAAGCGCTAGAAAGAAATCTTTTTGTTACTTTCTTCAGGCCAATATTAATGACAAATTACACATTTCCAAATCTGAGAAAACTTCTAAAAACATCAATAAACAAATTAAAATTTTAGTTGAAAACAGAAGCAGATAGGTCTTATCATAACCATTATCATCACCAGCAAGTCATCTATTGACGGCAAGTATGTCTTCTATTGACGGCAAGTATGTCCTCTATTGACGGCAAGTATGCCCTCTGTTGACGGCAAGTATGTCTTCTATTGACGGTAGGTATGTCCTCCATTGACGGTAAGTGTGTCCTCTATTGACGATAAGAATGTCCTCTATTGACGGTAAGTATGTCCTCTATTGACGGCAAGTATGTCCTCTCTTGACGGTTAGTATGTCCTCCATTGATGGTAAGTATGTCCTCTATTGGTGGTAAGTATGTCCTCTTTTGATGGCAAAGTATGTTCTCTATTGAGTATTGACGGTAAGTACGTCCTCTATTGACGGCAAGTTTGTCCTCTATTGACGATAGGTATATTTTCTATCGATGGTATGTACCAATAGACAAACAAATACACATTTGACAGAACCCTACTACACATATGAATACACTTAAATAAATATAGATCACCGTGCGTGTTTTTTACGTTTAATGCAAAGCATATGGCTACCTTTGGTTTACATCAGTTCTATGGGCACAACTCTGCTTACTTAACGCTTAATAATACTAGCATCATCATATTGGAACAATGAAAAGTTATAACAGTAAGAAGTTGGAATGAACGTTGTACTGCAATCGGGAATCCTCGGACAATTCCGCCATTACGGCGACGGTGTGGTGTAGCCCACTGTCCGAAGCGTTCAGATTGCATTGTACTGGTATCGTCCCTCGATTAAGGAAAATAGCGGTCATGTGAAATAAGGACTGCAACAGTAAACGTTTAGATATCACAATGTACCCTGTGACTTTCGTTTAGGCGATTGGCTAAAAGTTGGGATCAACTGTCGCCGACATTACCGCTACATAAACGCATTAATTTAGCCTTTGAGTATCGGACGCATCTTTTTTCTTTTGTATCGACCATGAGCCTATATAATTACGTGTATACACCGAGGTAAGTTGTTACCATGATAATAAAAGGATAAAATATCGAGATGATGATAACCTATAAATTACGGCAGCTAAAATAGCCGAAACTAACGAAAAAAATACGTTTATATTATGTACTAACAAATGGAGAAACCATATACGTATACAATAACCCGTCAATGAAAATGTGTCGTTAACTGTTTAACGAATCCGAGTTTCCAATTACATGTTACACTGACATATCTGATACTTGTCCGGAGAACCAACGAACTGATCAGACATAATTTTCCTCTTATATCGTCTTTCTTTAGCTTACGCATAAAACTCGCGTCATGCGAAAATGGATCTTATGTCATAAGCGGATAGCATTCATACAGAATTTCCAGAAGCTTATTATACAGCAAAACCTTGCTTACTTTATAGCTACACATGTGGAAAGCATACGACTTAAGACACATTTTGCATGATGTGACTAATATAAAACTGCTGACAGAATTATTGTAGCTGATTTTTCGTTCCGTCCTGCCTAACATTTTGAATGAAATTGTTGTCGCGAAGGTTGTTGTATTCGATTGACTGCAGAACACTTCACCTCCATTGTTTGTGTTGGTTGTTTTCATTATAACTTGTTGATAAGTGGCAATGCATCATTTATGAAACTTGTATTGAACATCCATTTTATGTTTTGAGTAATTATATATTGATCTTTGAACAAAAAGCGAGTGATGTATTCGCAATACAGCTTGTACTTTAATAAACAGCCTCGCTCTGCGAAAAAGGGGATTCATGCATATACGTAAGCTGTCAGCCAGATAAGCCTGTGTAGTCCGCTCAGCCTGTGTAGTCCGCTCAGGCTAATCTGGGACGACACTTTCCACTTCAACTGGATTTTATTTTTAAAGAGATTTCCTTTAAACGAAAAATTCTATAAAAATAGGAAAGTGTCGTCCCTGATTAGCATGTGCGGACTGCGGAAAATTATGAAATGGAATATTTGAATAAGTCATTGAAAATACATCACAAAGCCTTTCAGTGATTCATAGAAAATAAATTAAATCCTTTATCACAGCGTTAAACAATCGCTCCGTATTTTTTTAACGAAAAATTACCTTTTGAATAACATTTTTTTCAATCGCACATTTATATCATTTGTCAAATTTGAGTAATTCACACATTGTTATGGCTGTTTAAACTGTGATCACAGAAGAGTATTCGCCAGTCATTTTAAAAACAGAACAGCTGCCTTAATTTAAAGCCTTAATTGGCACCTTATTGACAAACAATAGTTGATTTTTTTGCGTGAATATTGCAATTGCGCAATCGATGCTGAAAAGGTCCACTCGACCAGTTTCACACGTAGACCATTACATCAAACAGTTTAATCCCAATTGATTTAGGTAGGCAATCAGTAAGCGGCTCGCAGGTAATTAAATAATAGGACAAATGCGTTTGAAACAGTAAACTTGCGAATATTCAAATGCCAATTCTGTTATTCGAATACTGACAGTTCAATCGAATATTCGAATAATTTTGCCATCCCTAATATATATATAAGCAATCGTTATTGGATACTACAAGTTAAGATTAAAATGAAATAGTTTGCTTAAAGGACATGGGCAATGTCAATCACATTCGATATAACATTGACATGTGTGCGGAATTGTGGTGTGCAATAATACCTACAATTAAAACGGAACTTCCTCACTGAGGAATGTAAGCAGTATAAAAAGCATTTATTTATCCGACATCAAAACAACAGATCATTTGATGTTTTACATAATATATTAAAATGTCAATCGAATTTTATCACTCAGCGCTCTTGGGATTTGTTGAAATTCATAAATTTTCTCACATAATTCAGTCACGTAGTTTTAGGCAGAACCGTTGCGCTTTATCAGCATTATGGCTTATCACTTGGTAAATGCGATGCTATCGAACAAGTGCGCTCAGTTTTCAAGCTGTTCGTAACGATATTCAATCCCCATTCAAAGTTAAAAACGTCAATGGTACACCAGCATATCGCCCTGCTCACATGCTCCGATATCATGATTGTTTATACAACTGTATGAATTATTCATTTTCTCGCGGAATCACTTACCGGTTGGCGAGAACAAGTGACAAGTGCATCTAACACGTCGTCGCTACCGATGTGTCGTCATCCACGATAGCGCAAGGTTTCAGGCATGGCTTATCGTATCGGTTTGGCGTTTATGACGGAATAAACATTCCAAGTTTATATAGAGTGGTTGACATACTCATCGCAGTCTTTACTAAGAACGCATGTCAGTGATGAATTAGAATTAAAAAAGACGTTTATTTTGCATCTTCAATTTGGTCTATATTATAAATTGGAGTTCGAACAGGAAAATAATTATTTTAAATATTCGATGATCATTTTGCGTATATTTATTTTGAAAAAAAAGTTTTATATGCTTCTTTCTTTTGTTGACATTGACTCACAAAAGAAGTGAAACAAATACATTAATAATACTAATAAGGCGTTCCAATTTACGAATACAAATCTGTTATAGTGGTATAGTGGTGTGAAGTATTTTCGTGGACCCAATACACAATAATTAAGAGCACAGTAACGGTAATACAATGGACCCAAAATCGGATTTACACAAAATGGATAAAATGGTCGGCTACGACGACGAAATAGGATTCAGCGAAGACTATGATTATGCTAACTATTATAACTATACCTACGATATAATGGATTCTATGAAGCATTTACCACTTGACGAGTTCTTGCCGACCGTTATCATTTACGGTATTGTTGGACTCATGGGTCTCGTCGGAAATTTGCTCGTGCTGTTTGCAATTGCAAGGGTTAAAAGGATGAGGACGATCACAAACATGTTCTTGTTCAGCCTTGCCTCTGCGGACCTTCTGTTGGTGTGCCTTTGTATTCCAGTCAGGGTAAGTTTTTAAACACGGACGATTTTTTAATAATAAAAACGTATCGTTACTATTAGAATAGAAATACAAATTAAATATTTTGAAATATTTTATGGGTTCAAAAAGTATAGTTAATTTATTAAAAACAATTATTTTCTATCTGCAATTTTGATTGTGGATGAATACCTATTTTATGCAAGAAGTACTAAATCTAGCTCAACTGACCCCTTTGTAACAGTTGAAAACACGTTTTTATTAAAGGAGATGTGCACATAATATATATTTGTATATGAAATAAAAATAGAATATGATATATATTCATATGCACACACAGACACATCAAAATTATTTTTTTTAAATAATCGCGGACGAAGCCAACTCGTTCTACTAAAAGCGTCTATACCAACTATATACCAGACATCAACTTTATTGGCATCCCGTGAAGTAATAAGAAGGCCCCATGGTCCATAATCTTTTGTATAAATATTACTTAATTACGTTGATGTTTCCCCAAATTATATTTGTGGCGTCATAGTTAGTTAATAACATCGGTGAAATACTTAAATTTATCAGACTTGTATTACACGAATACATAGAAATCATATGATAATATATTCGTTCATGTAATATCCAAAGAATTTAACATGCTATATTTATATCTATATTTATATACCTATAAAATCGAGTGTATGCTGTTATATTATTGACCCTACATAGACAATTGAACGACAATTTCTTTCATTACTCTTTAATGCAACCATATTTAAATAATTTGGAATTATTTTGATGTGAATTGCAAAATGTATAATTATAAATTATCTTATTAAGTTTGAAGATAATCATGTTTACAATAATTGTATACAAATCCTCCCCCAAAACGCTTATTACTGTATACTTAATATTATATAAATTATTATGACAATAACCAGAATAGAACCGGGTCTTTTTGTCTTATGGAAAACATCGAAAACAAGAACAAAACTTCATGTAGATATCTTTAAGATCTCCTCTTTTATTCCTTATTTTGTTAAATTAGACCTCACTTCTTTTACTGTTCTTTAGTATCCCCTATGCCTATCTGAAACCAGCTACATCTGCATCCAATTGAATTATATAAAGGCCCTATGGCGCCGAATCTGCCATGATCATATTAACGTTTTCCCTACAGATATAGGTGGCATCAAAGTACTTTGTTGATGTTTGTCAAAGACATTTTGTTCTCATGATTAGTAACTCATATATATATAGTAGTTAACAAAGTGTATTCAATACGTAATATGTTTTTAGAGACGTTTCATTGAATTATAATCCAGTGTATTAGGCTAAAAACTGATGTTCCATTTAATTGCATCATGATAATATTCAACTATTTTATTAACCATGGACGATATTTAGAAAGAAGATATACAAATTGCAGATTGTAAAAGCAATTGTAAAAGCAATAAGTAAGTCAAAAAGCAATAGCAATAATTAAATTTCAATGGCATATGTTTATTTGTTAAATGTTTCCGAGTGATTTTTTTTCTTTAATAACGATACACAATTGTTTGATTATAAGTAGTTCCTCAATTATATTGGTTGTTTATACCGTGAACTACAAACCGCTTCATTTATATATCCAATCCTTTTTTCATATGCCATTTGGTATTCAACATTAAGACATTTGAGAATTAATAGTATGCATTTAGACATGTGTTATTTGGAATCATACAAATTTAGACATTTGGCATTTGTTATTATACATTAACGCATTTTTCATTTGTTATTATACATTAATATATTAAGCATTTGTTGAATTTTTCGTATGCAGACTAGTTTTAATGACCGCAAGCTCTATTATGATTACACATATTTTGAGGTAGTATATATGTATATTCATGCACAAATAAAAGCATTTTATAATTCATGCATTATTCTATAAGCGGACAAAGATTACTGGACATTCTACATGACCACAACATTAAATGCTTAATGTTTTTACTTCATTCATAATTTTGTCTGCTTCGAGAGGTTATCGTGTGGTCATTGTCATATGCCAATTAACAGGACACAACTAGAAATCATGCTTCAAACAATTTGAAGATTGGAGCAATATGTTCTAATACTTGAAAGATTGTTTAAAGATAATACAAAGACGTTCACGACAAAATATCGTCAATTATATTTTGTACGATAGTGGTTGTATTTAATGAAACATTGTCATGTTTATATTCGACTCTGCGACCACACATCGGATTGAATGATGTTATGTAGACAGCTTACATGTATTCTTGAACAATAAACTTATGAATGTGGACTGTGAATCGACCAGACCCTTAATGTGTATTACCTAACATTTGAAGCTCGGATAGTTAAAAGTTACCAAAAAATCTGTGTCATCAAATAAAAAAATGAGTTTATGTATTTTAATGTGATAAAATATAAACATGAACTAAATAAAAACTAGTATTGTCAAAAATAATATACCATGCACAAAGGCATAGAGAATAGAACCGTGTTTATTATTTGTGGACAGAATATGTACATTTCTTCAAGAACGTATTCAATCTGCGCTGTTCAATGTCTCCTTAAATGTTTTACTGCGAAGTATGACACTGTCACTGTCGTTTAGGACACTCATGTATAACTCGAAAATTAAAAGACATGTAATCCTATTGGTATTTTAATAATGCCATTTCGCTGAATTGGAATTGAATTCGTGTCTGAATCATTCCTTTCAAGATAAGCAGCAAGAACACGATCGTGGTTATGTTATTATAAAGATACATATCACACAACATGCGAGTACATTATAATGAAATAAACATCATACAAAGTAACAGATTAAATTCATACATTTCTTTCGATAATGAGATGCCATGCAATATATGATATTTTTTAAAGTGTAATTAAGTTATTTAGTCATATTATTGTTCCTTAGTTAATGTTCTATTTTATTAAATCATTACAGATTCTGACCTGATATACAACTTAAAAGATCGCAGATGATATACACAATTATTTCTATTGAATTATTGAGCTTACAATAGTATTTTTTTGATCTAGCAATTAAGGTAATCATATGATGTCGCAAACACTTCTGCTTGTTTTCGTTTAAAATATAAAGATGCTCGTCTGTCTTTGTATGAAACGGTCCGAAGTGTATAGGCAGACAACTAGCCTTATGTTTATATAATATATATTATCTTGAAATTATAGCGCAAGCATGTCTTTATTACAAATGAAATACTGATTTATCATAAATATCACTACACATGTCATGACACTTTCAGATGGTACTTTAATCTTCTCGCGTTCCCGATTACATCTGAACTGTCGACAACGCACAGTTGGTGAAAACACATGTTATATGTAAAATCAGCTGTTAAAGAAACATCTTACTCATCGTCAGGCCTATGTATAACAAACCTGCGAGGCGCTGGAATTACGACCAAGCTTATATGCCTCATGCTTAAGTAATATGAACTTAATCTGATTTAAACAATTTAAAACAAGTATTTTTATGTAATGTGTTAATGAATGTTTAGTTAATTACCTATTACTTGTGCGGTAAAGTGCAATAGTGAACATGTGCACTTTAGACTGTCTGTCAGGCTTCTGAACAAATTCCAATATTGAAACCACTAAAAAGTCTGAGCTGATCTGTCTGGGCGTTAGAACTTCGTCAGATAACATAAAGCTTTATATAAGTAGTAAGGCAAATACAAACACAGACAGGAAGAAACGAAAAAGTAAATACATAGAATAGTTCGTGCCTCTGAATGCATATATAGTTTTAGGCAAATTCATTTGTTTTAAAGTGCATACATATACAAATAAAGCCACAAATAAAAAAAACACTACATCTAATAGCAGTACAAATCGGATTGTTTTCAATCCAATGTTACAAATGCTATATGTTCTGTCAATGTTATATTAATGTCTGATTTAAAACATACGCTGAAATGCGCACGAATGAACAATATACATGGTACAAAACATGTTCGAAAAAATAAATTTTCTTCACTTGAATTTTCCTGATTGAGATATACCCTTTTAAAACAATAGTTAGCATACTTCATTTTGATGTGTCTGGTGTATTGACAAGGATGAAGGGTAATTAAAAACATTTAGTTATAATACTATAGCTTAATGTATTACATAATTACCTTTTTTATTATACTGTGACTTACTTCTTTAAAGTTTCTCTTGTATGTTTAACTACGAGTGCAAGTTTCAAATAAGAACGTTTTTAACGGTATTTAGAACAGAATCTTTAACATCTGCCATACCATGTCACATAATAATATTTACGTGTTTGTAAACAGTGACATAAAGTGTTTAATCAAAAATGATTATCTGCAATGGAGTCTGGCGATTAAATTATAGACAGTCATAACTTAGTTATCGCACGTTGTGGGGTTATTATTAAACTTATCTACAAACTTTGAAATAGACTTGTATTCAAAATAATGGAGAAATGGCCATCTGGACGGCAGCAAACCCATTATTTCAAGTTTTATGTTCAGATAGAATTGTCTGAATGTTCAGATTCTTGAACGTGTTTTCCGTAATACAGTGTCACACGCGATGTCATTTTAGTTGTTCGCTTGCAATATGTAGCTCCTGAACAGACATTGATTCTGTGTAAAATCATATCAAAATTAACAAATACCAATTGGCAGGTATTGTTTTCTTTTTATTTTGAAATATTGAGTTAATTAGTATAATTTATTTCCAAAAAGTGGGCTCATATATTATCACAACCCTTGTGCTCGTAAAGCAACTGAATGTGGGGTCATATTTGTTCAAGTACTATATATTGGTGTATAATATTATAATATACAATACATTACGGAATAAGTTCGTATCGTGTTGCGCTCCCCCCCCCCCCCCTCCCTTAACAAAGAGATAAGTCGCAATAAGCTTTCAGGTATTTAACGTAATCATGTATAAAAAGCTTTTTTTCTAGAGCAGTTTTAACAAAAACGTCTTAATACTTTTGTGGAGCTTTAAACATTAAGTCAATTTACATGCGTATTGATTTCGACAAATATTTTTATAACATTATGTTATGTTCTGATTTCAATTACAAAAAAGTACATGATATAACATTAATATTCTATGAACACACACATATTATAAATCGACACATCATCCCAAGCTATAGTATAAGTGCAGTATAACGAAGGTTAAGCGTATTGGCTAGATGTCAAGATATTCACAAACTACATTCGCATATTGCATTCGCATTTACATAAGCGGTTCCGCTAAAGCTAGCAAAGGCGGAAATAAATGATGGAAAGTAGGCTACACAGAGAAGTGTGACATGTTATATCTCAATTATAATAACCTACATTTCAAAGCAATGCGAAACTATAGAAGAGAGTTCGAACGGTAAATTGTAAAAGTCTTTAAATGTTAAATATCGACTTGGGTTTAATTAATAAAGCGAGTACGTAACAAGTTAACTTGTATTTGAAAACGATTATGTGTTTTTGAAATAAATTATATATCAATAATTAAAACGAACTTATATCACGTATTTTCGCATGATTTCTCGTCGCGGCAAACACAGTGTTTATTGTCACAGCGAGTTTACTTGTTTATCGCTATCAGAGTTCAGAGAAATGAACCAGAAACACATATTCAATATTAATTAAATTAATATATTTATAATTGTTTTACTTCGTCCATTAATTGTTATGTAATCTTCAGAACATTAAGCTTAATTAGCAGAACAACTCTTACCTCAACTATAATTACAATAACAAAACGAGATATACTAGAAATACTTCAGCAACGCATTCATTTACTCAACCTGCCATGACGTGAATATGTTTTCTTACAATTACAAAAGCCGTAATCCCAAATTTAAACAGAGGTAAAGTTCAGTTGCACCAACAAGAGATAAATCTTAATCTTACTATAACATATCGTCATTTAGTTTTGGAAAGAGACATGAGACTCGACACAGATCTAAACACACACACACAATCTGGGATCGCTACGTTTTACCGGTCAATTCAAGCATGCGATGCTTACACTGTGGTATGGGACCATCTAAACCTATCTACACCTTAAAATTACGCCAAACATTTTTGTGAAAAAAAAAGTACAAACTAACATTAACTGATTCAAAGCAATACGTTTCAAAATCAAATTGCATTAGCCGAGAATGAATTCACTACTCAATGACTAGATACAAACAAAGTTCAGTATAACTTAATAATGAAGAATGAAACGAAACCTAATCAATTGTATCTTGTAAAATTATAAATATAAAATCATATGGTTTATCATTAAGATAAACGCCATTTACTATAAACAAGAAACCAAAATAATGGTTCTTATCAGCCAACTTAAACGGCTGTGTTATGCATGTTTATAATTCTAGTATTAGGCTGTATACAAATCAAACATCCTTAAGAACAAGGGACAAATCAGTACTGGTAGCACAACGCTTGCTTTAATGTACGGTCTTCAGTGTCAAAATAATAATATTCTCCTGTGTAGTATAATTTGGTTTTTGATGTTAACTTGTTTTCGTTTTTTGTCTTCTGTCAATCACTGTCAGTCAATTAGATAATTTTATTTTGTACAGTATATTGTTATACAGTTGAATGTATGCGTAATGACTTAAGCATTATATGTTTCTTATGTTTGTGCTAATTTCACGTATGAAATGCACGTGACCATTACGATTCTATATGGGTATTCAACCTTACAATGAATAACTAGTATTCATTCACATAAATAAACACGTGTGAGATGGCACACTGTTTATTTAGTTTAAATGGATTTAGTTTTCGGGAAATATTGTTTCTCGCTCACTAGGTAGCGACCTTTTGGCCAAGTAATTGTCGAGGCACGCCATGCCAACGATAACTACATGTACAAGGACATTTGCATAATTTTATCGATTATTGTTGTCAAATAAGTATTGCTTAATAGTTTGCTGAACCAACAAAACAACAACTGAAAGCGCTTTGTTAAAAAATAAATATAATTCGATTGTGTTTTGGGTTGCATGTCTCAATTTGTTTGCACTTTTCTATATAACGTTATCTTATTGCCTTTGCAGATTCGATGGTGCATGGGTAGAAAATCGAAAAGTATTTGCATTTCGAATACTTGATTTAAATGCCATTGTTCAATGAAGATGTAAATTAGACAGAAGAACTAAAATTCGTTTCAGCAGTCAATCATGTCAATGTGCGGAAAGTCTTCCAAAATAAAAAAACACAAACACATGGGGAAATATTAAATCAGATATTCATTTTGTTGTATTTTTATTATTGGGGTCGAATAAAACGTTATCCGGCATTAAGTATCCTTTCTTGAAAAATGTTTTAAATAAAGTTTTAATTCATTTGAAAGTAATAATACAGCAACATAAATGATAACACATGTGGCATTTAGGTTATATGATTGACAATATACATACTGTTTTCACTTTCTGTCAAACTGTATACATTTCCCTACAATGTATGCATTTTGTAGACTTTATGAAACTACTCCTAGATCACAAACCCCGTCAAGTACAAGGCAATGTGTGTCAGTCGAGTCTTGTAAATGTTGATGTATCAGTCAGATTATTAAAACAAAAGATGTATGTTATACATGTACGGTTTACACACGGTCGTAGTTTATTTGAACTTTTTCAGCGTTTTAACGATTTTAGTTTTCTCACTGCGTCATGAGCTTCAGATATAGCAAACAAGAAACCCCAGAACATCTTTCAGAAGAGAAATTATTGTTCTTATTCAATACATTTATTACATAACACCGATTATAAACACACTGATCAAAGCCGGGAATACCTCCTCGGACTTGACGTGGACTGCATATTATTGAGGATTTAAGGGGGCCTTTTCACAGATTTTGGCATGTTTTGAAGATTGTCAATAAATGCTTTATATCGATAAATGTAAACATTGGATCTAAAAGTTCCAGTAAAAACAGGAATACAATTAAAGAAAAAAAAAAGTAACCCTCAAACTGGGCTCGAATCACTGACCCCTGGAGTAAATGGAGTAAAAGTAAATAGCTTAGACCTCTCGGCCAACCGTCCTCAAACAGTGATAGTTTTATTTTCTACATAATATAAGCAATCCTCGTAGTATTAAAAAATATAACGATACAACAAAACTCTCCAAATTATTAAATCGTTTCGCATTGCGACGCTTTATAATGTACAGGTTTTTAAATCGTCAAAAGATGCATATAATGGATATTTTAGAGCATAGTAAATGTTCAGTATAATGGTTTCCTCACGAATATCATAACTACAACCAAAATGTGCGATTCTGAAATAATTTATTTTGATTTTGTCAATTTATCAAAACGTGAAAGGGCCCCTTTAAACCGGAATACGGTTGAAATACGATGACCGAAGCTTTAGTCATTCATTATTTTAAGTGTGTTGTTTGAATTTACCCAACGTTTATGTTGAATAAAAGGACATCCAGTGTACGTAGAAATTCCGTTAAATGTAAAAACACATGATATTTTAATTGAATGCCCCAGTTTAGCTCGAATACGATGTATGCTTGCTTTTGATAGAGTTACAGTCAAATTTAATTAATTTTTCTTTCTCCAACAACTCGACGTAAAGCCTCTGACCTTGAAATGAAATACATGATAATCAATACATATAGATGCAATTTGAAAATGTGCAAAATTGTCATTAAATCTACAGTCAGAAAGCAAGTAATTTATTATTTTTTAAACGGTACCGCTTTTAAAACCGAAAGTAGGATTTTTAGACGTATACGTCCATTTCGCGATAATTTTTAAGTTTTAAATCGCAAAAAAGACGGATTTCTACCTTGTAACCGCCAGATATATTCTAATTGGCATAGATTAACTATGTTTCTTATTTATGCTTATATTTACTATGCCACATAAGCTGTGTGGCTTTAAACAACGTTAATTAAAATAAATGGGATTTTAAGTAAGTATTCTGCGAGAAAAACGCGAAAACGATAGGATGATTGAGACCATACTGACACTGTTTATGTTTTGTTCCGCTTGGGCTATCCTGTAAAATGTAGGTGCAGAGTACCAGCTGTTATGTAGATGTAGCTCATTTAAGTGTTCTGCAATGTATACACTAATTGAGCATTGTTTTTTAAATATTTTAAACATGTGCGTGTTGTCATATTCTCATTCCCAATTGCTATATTCCCATTTTAAATACAGGAAAATGAAACTCCAATTATATTATCATGGGATACTCTTGTAACCAAGTATTTTAAAGGGAAGAAGCCTATTGCATTGACAATATGTTGCAATCCATTTGTATACACATTATTAAACATAAGATGTCTTAAAATGGGGTCACCGCATTCTTATGCTGTCTTGTTTCTGAGTGTAAACTATTTTAAGAAAAACTATTCAACACGTGCATCACTTATCTAAATATACATTGCATAGAGGCCATCCCTTTATTTTACCACAAGACGATATAGAAAATGCGGTAAGTCATCTTTGTAGAATCATTGCATCAACCCCACTTTAGATCTCTTTGTAGCAGTTTATTTTATACAACGTGTGTATGAGCATTTCGTTGTGAAACATAATTGTACACTACCTTAGAGATACGTTCAGTATAGTATCATGAATCGGCGAATTTTAAATTCTATTCCTTAATAAACCTACATCGTATAAAAAGTTGGATGTCATAGAAAAGACAACGGCGATTGATATATTACGTATTGAACAAAGAAAAATAAAGCGTTACACATCATTAACACAAATGATTGCAGGCACGAAACATTCATCATTTACATATAGGTATTCATGCCTTATCATTTACTGAAAACACATTTGATAGAAGCGTTCACTGCTGACTACAATAAATAGTAATGGTGTAAGTTCTGGAAATTTTATACTTCCCATATTTGTAGCAATGTTGCAACAAACGAATGTGTCATAATGTGTATGTTATTATAACCTCATTTTAAACGAAATAATATTCTTAAGTATAATAGGAACGCAAATAAAACTAATAAAAAGATACAATATATCATGTTTTATGATCTGAAAACAAAACATAGTTAAGCTTCGTAATAGAGCTGTATTACATTCAGTATTCGTCGTAGACTAAGCGTATAACGGGGAAACCCAATGAGATGTGTGCTTGTTTGTCCGTGTGTTAATGTTTACTTTTTTGTTGTATTAAGGTCACGAAAATTTGAATTTCATATAAGCTTAAAGATACTTCGTGCGTCTACAAGTAATTTTTCAATTTAACAATTTGTCTTTGACTAAAAACATTTTTGAGAAATTAATATCGCGAAATTAATATATGGAAGCACTAAAACATGCGAAATCTATATGCAAGATTTATGTCGGGTAAATAAATCAATCTCATTAACGGCATGTTTTTGCTCCTTTGAATGTGTTCTGATATTAATGCATTTTAAATCAGATAAGACCATGAAATTCAGAAACTGACTGACAACATGCTGACATTTATTTCTTTCGTTTTTGTAAAAATTGGATAAAATATTTGCGTTCTTTAACCACTATGTGCTTATTTTATCTGCTGTTACTGAACATATGTAATATGACACTCTCTTAAAATACCAATTATAACCCAGAGCGAGCACCTGTCAGTTGGAGTTAAATCTGTCTTTGAACAATGCGTCTATTTTTTTGACGATTGCACACTGGTGGTTTATATAAATGCTTTATTGAGTTTTAAGAAGAAAGAAACAGTTGATCATCTACAAATTGTGTTAAAACGTTCAAGTCAGTGTAAACCTTGTACTAACTCACTTCATAATTACGGTAAATCAATATTAAAACGAGAAACATCAACACTTGACAGAAAAAAAGACCATTTGCTTAAAACTAATAATAAGATATCAATGTTTCTTTTACAATTACACAATATGGCCATGAGGATCGTTTACGACACTGCTTTCATCAAAAAGTATGTTCACCACTTAGCTGACATCTCTGCACCTATATTATAAAACACCATACAAAAACTAATCTGCTCCATATTCGATTTCAATCATTTGGTACATCTAAACATCTAATCATTAAAACTATTGTATGCTACGTTCCATATTTTTACCAGAATAGCTTACTACTTACATACAAGTAATTTACGAACACAATAGTGTGTCAGGATCTTGAAAACATAGACATTGTCCGTATAAACTGAATGACGTTTACTGGAGAAAATACAATGACAAGAAATTAAAGTTTCCAAAACCGTAGCGAAAAATAACGGTACATGTAAAAGGTAAATTTACTCAGAAATTTGAAACTAATAAAAGCCCTGTAGGCAATAGCACATGGTTATAAAACTACAGAGATTGCGTGTGCGTGAAGCAGAATCTCGAAAAGCTAAAATTCAAACGTAATTTTACATTCATAACACTACATCTGTGCACTTCTGAAACGCATTTAACATGAGTATTGATATGTATTGTGTTTATATAAAACAATCGTTCTCAGTTTGTAACTAGATATATTTGCGACTGCATGAAGATAAAATTTTATATTGCAATATAATCTTCTATCGATTTTCGTTTGGACGTTATGTTAAGAATAGTGTTAAACGATATGTAGTAGAGCATGCAAACAAACAACATGATAAGGTGCACGCGTATAATTGCTGACACCGTTTCCATTAACTAATTACATGGATTGTTCCGTCTGCACAGGCGAATAATAACAAGTCATGCAGAGAGCTATTACGTTATTTCGCAGAAAATAGACCACAAATCAATCGTTCAAATAATTGTATACTTCGTGTATTTGTAGACATTGTGTCAAAGGAGTTGGTTTGTGTACCGTGTGTCGTGTAGTCTGAAGGTTGTTCTCAAACACTTATAGCCGTCTAAACAGTTGGACATAGACCATTAGAAATGTTCTAATATAAACCATTTGAAAGCAATAATCATAAAACAATTTAAACTTTTGATAAAATAAGGTGAATTTTTTTAAACCTTTGCATTATCGTTATTAAAAAATAGTAATAACATATACTATGGATACATGAAACACGAAAAATATAATCGTTTCGACAAGGTTTTCTTAAGAATGTTCTTTACTCATTGCAAACTTTCTAAGATTAATACGTATTGGTAAACTGCTTTGTTTAATTTAACACCAGCATGTAAGAAAACTTAATCAAAGAACGCATTAATTTGGGAATAGGCGCGGCGTAGTGTTTACTTTCATGAATTGGCAAATTGTGGAATACCATTTCTGAGTAAATTACTGCGTCTTGGGAATTGTTGGGGTCACAAAAAGTGTATGGCTCTCAATATGAGTGCGTTACTGACAGAAAGCATGGACTGCCTTTAGATCTATACCATTGAAGCATAAAGGAATAATACTTGTAAAAATAATGAACATCCAAAACACATTATCAGGAAAAACCTTCGTATTCCATGCTTATTACAAGTATGTACGGCAATACAAAAATTGCATGTTTATTATAAAACATTTAACTTAAAAATGTATCTTAAGTTGTTTTTAGATCTTTGATAAATTACTGACGAACGAGTTTCTAGGTCTGCTGCTTAAATACCTTTGAGAAATATAAATCATTACTCAAGTTGATAAGACTTTCGTATATTTTTGTTTCGTGTTTCAGTCATTTAATATAAATAAAGAAACAACAACAACTCAGCAGGAGAAAATTGTTAGCATAATTTTGCCCTTATTTACAATCTTAATTTCTTTTTTGATAATATCAGATTTCCAAGCATAATTCCACACAAATTCTGACTGTTATATAATAATTGCGTTATTTTTTTCTTCATTATTTGTTTCTTGATGCATTGGTAAGCCACTTTAATAGTATGTACGGTATAATAGGCGGTATAATAGTTTATATAAACGATAGCATCTCTTTTGTACGTAGACATGATTTAGAAAGTGACGATATTGAATCTATTTGGCTACAAATCAACATTGTAAAGTACAAACCATATCTAATTAACTTTGTTTATCGCTTACCAAATAGCCGTCAATCTTGGATTGACTCATTTGAATTACAGATAAATAAGGCAGACATGGAAGATTGTAATGTGTATTCAACCGGGGATTTTAATTTTCACTGTTTAAGCCAAAACATATTTAACAATAAGAAATGGGAAAACTTATCACTGATTTTAATTTAAAACAACACGTGTCTTTTCCAACAAGTGTTACGGAACGTTCATCATCAATATTAGACCATTTGTATTCAAAATATGACAACATTTCTGAGGTTATCATACCAAAAATAGGCATAAGTGACCATTACCCAGTAGTTTTTACATTAAGCGTCATTGGTAAAATTGTTAAAACAGATGATCATAAAATTATTAAGTACAGATGTTTTAACAAATTTAATGAAATCAATTTTCAAAATGACTTAGCAAATGCTAATTTTGATATGGTTGAAACAATAGAGGATGCTAATGAGACATTTGAAGTATTTTATAACATATTAAACTCAGTCCTTAATAAGAATGCCCCTATCAAATATAAAAAAGTGAAGAGATTACAACAACCTGGTTGGTACAACGTAAACGTAAAACAAGCAAGGTCTTTAAGGGATAAATATAAACGTGAATCTAATTGGCCACAATATAAGTTGTGGAGTAATAAATGTAACAGTGCAATCAAAATGGCTAAAAAAGAATATTTTTCGAATGCGGTACAAAACAAAAAAGTGCGAAATCGCTCTGGAAAACTATTAAATTAGCATCAATTGAACACACAAAATCCTCTATTTTGCCAAATGTAATAAGGAAGGATGATACGATAATATCTGGTAAAACAAATGTAGCTAATGCACTTAATGACCACTTTGTTGACATCTCGAAACTTATTAAAAAGACTAAATTTGCTGAACACGATTTCCACTCACTGAAAACATATCTAGATGCTAAGCTAGAATCTAAGCATTTCTCTGTTCAGTTTATTACTACATCAGAAGTTAGTACTTTAATTAATCAACTTCATTCAAACAAATCTGCTGGGGCTGATGGTATAGGGCCCAGCATTATTAAACTTTGCAAAGAATTCATTATACAACCAATCACTGCTCTTATAAATAACTGTATATCACATGGAACTTTTCCCGACATGCTAAAAATTGCAAGCGAAATACCTTTATACAAGGGTGGATCGGTAGAAGATCCCAATAATTATAGACCAATATCACTTTTACCTACTATATCTAAAATATTTGAAAAGCATATAGCTAAACAATTGCATATATATCTAGAATCTACATGTCTATTAAACAAAACTCAGTCGGGTTTTCGCAAATATCATCCTTGTCAGACAGCATTGATTAATATAGTTGATTCATGGCTTAAACAAATTGATAATGGAAATCTGGTAGGTACAATTTTCTTGGAATTAAAAAAAGCATTTGATCTTATGGACCATAGGGTTCTTTTACACAAATTAAATCTTTATCATTTTAATGATAGGTCATGCGACCTATTTTCTTCATATCTCCGCAATCGATTTCAGTTTATCAAAGCAGAAAACACTACCTCTACTTGTAAAAGCATCATTGCTGGTGTTCCCCAAGGATCTATTTTAAGACCTCTTCTATTTATTATTTACGTTAAGGATCTTTTGCTAGATCTTACATGTTATTCTGCAATGTATGCTGATGATACAACATTGCACACTGTGGGAACAAATATTCAAACACTTCAAAATAAGCTACAAACAAATCTTTCAATTGTAAATGATTTGTGACAAACTAATAACATGATTATTAATCCACTAAAAACTACTTGTTTGGTATTAGGGTCAAAACGGAAAGCTCAAAACATAACAGATCTAAAACTTAAAATTTCAGATACGGTGATCAAAACAGTAAATTGTCAAAAACTTCTTGGCCTTTATATTGACAATACTCTATCTTGGAAACTACACATTAACAGCGTTTGTTCAAAAATGTCATCAAGAATGTTTCTTTTACAAAAAATAAAACCATATTTAACCCTTGAAATGCGTAAGCTCTTCTATAATGGGTATATCTCACCTATATCCGACTACGCATGCGTTACCTGGAGTTCAGCGGCCAAAACCGAAATTAATAGAATAGTCAAAATACAAAAGCGTTGTGGTGCACATATTTTAAATAAAAAGTACAACACTAATTCAAAAACACTATTTAAAGATAAAAAATGGTTGACTTTCGAACAGCGCAATCACTATTTCACGTCAGTATTTAAAGCATTTCACAATCAAACCCCGACATACATACGTGACCTTTTGACACCTTCACAAAATAATCACCATAACTTGCGATCTTGCGAAAAGGGGGATTTAAAGCTAAAGCGAATACCCAAAACAAACTATTTCAAACAATCGTTTGAATTTTCTAGCAAAACAACTTGGAATTCGTTACCCCAATCTATACGTCAAACAAACAATTTAATTACATTTAAGAAAAAATTAAAAGCTTATCTTTCTTCCACACTTTATGAAATAAACTGAACATGCTTCCTGTTGTTTTAGTAAATAACATTAGTTTAATGTTTAAATACTGTTCTTGCATAAATGGTTATTGTAGTTTTATGTCTGTCATTTGTGTTTAATTATAATATATATCATTATATGTGCATGCATATATGATTTTTTATGTTTTGTTCTTATTGCTCAAGATGAAATATGATGTATTTGTTGTAAATTGTATCTTGTTAGAAGACCTTGTTGAAAATAAGAAATGTATTATATAAATTGCATATTATGTAATTTCATCTGATTTATTTCTTAACAAGTCTATCTTCTTTAAATAAAGATTTTATAATTATTATTATTATTATTTAAGCCTCGTTAGTTTTAAAGCGAACATCATTGCATCGACGGCACATTTTTGTTGCTTTCGTTCAGTAATTCATCATGGTTTCAATCACGGGCGTTAGGTGGATTTGTTTGCTTAACAAGGACAGCGCTTGATTAAACCAACAAAATAAGGTTTGATTAAACAATAAGTCACAATAAATTCCATACTGCTGTGGCATAGAGTTTGTTCATTTGTGTCCGATAGAGTAAGCAGAAAGTGACATTAATCAATTTGTAACGTATTTTCACATAATAATAAACACATATTGCGGTGCGAGGGGTTAAAACGGCAATTTTTCTTAAAGTATGTATTGATAAAATGAATCGTAAAGAGTAAAACTAAGTAATACATTTGAGTCGCGCTCTTGGAAAAGGGGGCTTAAAGGGGCCTTTTCACGTTATAGTAAATTGAAAAAATTGAAAAAAGTTGTTACAGATTCTCAAATTTTCGTTTTAGTTATAATATTTTTGAGGAAACAGTAATACTGAACATTTTCAAAGCTCTAATATAGCCGTTATATGCATCTTTTGACAATTTAAAAACCTGAACATTATAAAGCGTTGCAACGCGAAACGATTGCATAATTTGAGTTCTGAGTTGTCGTTATATTTTGTGAAACTGCGAGAAATTCCTTATATAAAGTATAAAATACTTCTCTTTTTGTATGATGACGGATGGTCGAGTGGTCTAAGTGGTTTTCTTTTACTCCAGGACTTCAGGGGTCAGTGGTTCGAGCCTTGCTGAGGGTTACTTTCTTTTTCTTTTTTAAATCTTATTCTTGATTTTTAACTGGAGCTTTATAGATCCAATTTTTACATTTATGAATATAAAGCATTTAATGACAAACTTCAAAACATGACAAAATCTGTGAAAAGGCATCTTTAATGCACCTACAACATTAAACTGTGTAATCTTTACAGGCTAATCACGGTCGGCACATTTCGCCTTAAATGGATTTTTTAAAGAGAATTACTTTCAACGAAAATTCCATAAAATCCGACAGTGTTGTTCGTTAATACACAGGCTAATCTGTGGCGTCACTTTTCGTGCAAGCAATAAGCCCGGTTTCCCGAGAAAGAAACTTGTCTATTTTTGAAGAGGGTTTATATTCGAAGAAGTGCATCACCAGCTTTTTTAATATATGAGTCGTGTTCTGAGAAAACTGGCTTAATGCATGTGCGTAAAGTGTCGTCCCAGATTAGCCTGTGGAGTCCGCACAGGCTAATCAGGGACGACACTTTCCGCCTCAACCGGATTTTTGCTAAGAAGAGACTTCATTTAAACGAAAACTGTCATAAAAGCGGAAAGTGTCGTCCCTGATTAGCCTGTGCGGACTGCACAGGCTAATCTGGGACGACACTTTACGCACATTCATTATGCCCAGTTTTCTCATAACGCGACTCATATGTTCATTTAGGGATGCACCAGATAACTAAATATTAACTGTTTACTTATTACTGCAACCGGTTTTATAACCAGTGAATTATTTAACATAAAAACCTGAAGTATACGTAATAATCATACACTATTTCTCTGAACGCTTACGTTGGTTAAATAATCGGTCCTATATTGTTCGTAATTCATTGTATTTAATAGATTTCCAAATGTATATTTGATCATGTATTTTAAAATCCTGAAAACGACATATGTACATAGTCATGTTTTCAAAGCACATGTACATATTCGTATAACATTTAAAGAATTATGAAATTCGGGATAGCGATCAGGCCTAATTACGATTGTTTAATAGCGATTATACATGTATATTCGACCTTACGAATATGTGTTTAACTAAATGAAAAAAAAACGCAGAGTGCAATTCGTAGAATGAGCATACTCTATCGAAGAATATCATATGCAGAAATAATTATAGATACATTTTGTATAAGCACCATAACAACAAAACAAGGAATAGTTATTTGTTGTTTGAATAGCGATCGTAATTACGGGCTTTGTCCTTTTTGAGTGCGTTGTGTTTTGGTTTTACACTAAAATAACGTGTAAATTCTGTTAACGTAAAAGTCGTTTTACTTGCTCATGTGAATTGCGTTCTATTTCATTGCATTATTTCATTTAATTCCGAGCTGTTTTGAATTGAATGTACGCCATTCACGTGTTATTTTTTATTACAATGCTTGTCGTTTTGCAGTTTCACCTGTATTATTTGTTGTTGTTTTTTTTAATGTAATTGCGCGGTTTTTTACTGCTCGTTATTCATGTGCTATTTTTACTTCAGTGTGTGGCGTTCTATTCGTACACTTGGAACCTAGGCGAGTTCATGTGTCGGGGTACTCATTACGTGCAGCACGTGTCAATGATTTGCTCTGCGATGACACTCACCACCATGAGCATTGAAAGGTATGGCTAAGATGACTTATTTATTTGTGTCGCGTTCTGAGAAAACTGGGCATAATGCCTGTGCGTAAAGTGTCGTCCCAGATTAGCCTGTGCAGTCCTGTGATATTTTTCGTTTAAAGGAAGTCTCTTCTACACGAAAATCCAGTTTAGGCGGAAAGTGTCGTCCCTGATTAGCCTGTGCGGACTGCACATGCTAATCTGGGACGATACTGTACGCACATGCATTATGCCCAGTTTTCTCAGAACGTGACTCATTTATTTAAATTATTTTATTATTGTTAACTTAATCAGTTTATATTTAACATGAAATACCATTATTAAAGGTGTTAATCGGATGAATTTAATTTTTACATTAATATCGAAATGGAAAATGCCTTTATCAATGCTTTCTATTAACACTTAAAAGAATATGTTACATTTGTAATCGTAAAACATTTTCTATTAATGGCACAAAACACTTAAAAGTTTCAACATACATTAAGTATATCATTTTATTTTAAATGACATTAAAATCAATTAAAATAAAAATGTACTTTTGGAAAGCTTTAGAAGCTAAAGGTCATTAATTGTTGAATAATCTTATCGATATACAATATTCTTACAGCAGTTATGTTCACTGCATCTTAAGGTATCAGACCGTTAGTTTCATCGGTGTGTGCCTAATAAGTTTGTGTTTTGCCCACAGGTTCATCGCTATCCGATTTCCGCTGCGCGCGCGTTCCCTGTGCACTAAGCGGCACGCGCGAGTCGTCATCTCTGTCACCTGGGTGACGTCATTTGTTGCCGCTGTACCTATCATCTTCGTCATCGTAAGTATTGCGACGGTGATAAATTCAAGGGATCGCAAGTTAAATGTTATAATTTTATCATTTAAGTTTTGTTTGGCCTTTAAGAGGTTTTCATCTTACGGATCTTACTTCTATTCCCTTTCTTGAATAAAATTGATATTAAATTGTTGACATGATAATTATTTTTTAAGCAAAGGAACTGATTGAGAAGATAAAAAATCAATTCAAATATAATACAGTTATTTTCGTAAAATATTGCAGCAATAGCTTTCATATAAAAAGAACAGAAACAGATTCCGTCAAGCTCGGAAAGGACTGTCAGTCAAGAATCAAGCTGTACGTGCGAAGAAAAGAATAAATGCCAACAAATGACTTCCAAAGCATACCTTACAATTGAGACCCATCTGCTTTCAGAAACACCACCCAGTCGGCCAGAGCTTCGAGCACTTCTGGTGCGTAAAGTGGTTCCCGGACATGCCGCTGCTAGGTCGCGCGTTCGAGCTCTACATGCTCGCCATCATGCTGATACTGCCCTGCCTCGTCATGGTCATCACGTACACATGGATCGCAAACATTATCTGGCACGTGGCCACGATGCGCGCCGACATGAGGTCGGGCAGGTATGACATTTCACCTTGAAATCTCACGAGCGCGTATGTACACGAAATAGTTTAAATCCGCAAATCATTGTATTTTAATCATTGCATCTCAATCATTAAATTTCATTCGGAACCTGTTGAAAACTGTTTTGCGCTTTTTATACTTAGTATTAAAATATGATCTTTTTTGACCCCTAAATATTTGTATTTCTGGACTGGCGCTAAAATTTAAAGGTTTATTCTGATCATATTTTGATGTCCTGTAATAAGAACGTTTGTCTTGATGTAAATGCATATTTTTCCTGTAAACATATCTGGATTGCGATTATTTAATTTAAAGATACTTATTCCAGTATTAGTTGTCGACGGCCCGTATTATTATAGGTATCAAAATATTATGTAACCCTTCCATTTATTAACCATTTGAGTCGTGTTCTGAGAAAACTGGGCTTAATGCATGTGCGTAAAGTATAGTCCAAGATTAACCTGTGCAGTTCGCACAGGCTAATCAGGGACGACACTTTCGCTTTTATTGCATTTTTAGTTTCAAGGAAGTCCCTCCTTACCGAAAATCAAGTTTAGGCAGAGAGTGTCGTCCCTGATAAGCCTGTGCGGACTGCACAGGCTAATATGGGATGACACTTTACGCACATGCATTAAGCCCAGTTTTCTCAGAACGCTACACATTTTATGGTCAGCTATGTTAATATTGATGCTTGCACATTTAATAATAAACTTTGCTATGATATATAGTATACGTTGCAGTATAAATGGCAAACAACGGAATGGCTATACTTGTAGTTGTAAGATACTTTATTCCAAGAGCAATACTGCAAACTGCCCTGCTAAGTAAGGGTATATTTTCTGCCGTATGATCGTTTTATGTCATTACGCAAATATGTATTGGCATTGTTTATTTGTTTCGCGCAAGACTTTACAAAAGGACCCGACAGGAACAAATTGGGTAAATATGGAAATGCGACACTAATTGTATCTGTGATTCAATTACATGTTTTGTAAGCAACGTTTTCTTTTGCTAGAAGTAGGCCATATTTTGCTGTTTTTCGATGTAGATGAAATTATTTACATTCGTTTCTAGATTGGTAAATAGGTGTTGTTGTTTTTTTCTTGCCGTTCTTGTTCTTGTTGTGCAAGTGAAATACAATTTAGAAATGTAATGTTGTGAGTAAGTGCTATAACTTTGATGTATGTTATTGTGTTGTTATCGTCCGTTTTCTTAAATATTTTTACCATTTAGGTAAATATAGATTACATTTCGATCTTTTGGATGTAAAAGTAAATAACGCCAACAGCAGCCTCCCTTCCATAATAAATAACAACACCAACCAAACAGCACCGACGAAAACTAACAACATCTTATAATTGTAATTTTCATTTATGGTACTTACATTTTATGTTGCAGTTGCATTTCTGAAAACCTAGAGAAATCATCGGTAGCTAACGGTACTTCAAACGGTGTTCAGATGACACCAACCACTGACAGAACATCCCGTGCAACACCCGTGGTACCGTTGACGTCGCCTCTAGCAGTTTGTCCGTCCACAAAAGCTTACGTTGATGACGACCGGACGAGAAAACAGGTATATCGATACAGATAAATGTGGTTACCAATATGATAGAAAAACCGTATTCATCAAAATCTTCTTAGACTTAAGTCTAAGAATAAAGAGTATTCTTTTAATTGATATATTCAAATATTGCTTGAATTTTGAGTCAAACTTGGCATTTAACACCTCAATCTATAGCATTCTTCATGTAGAACATTTTGTTAATGACACAATCACCAGTGGAGGCATCTATATATTCAAACACTGAACGCATTTTCTTGGTTCCAAGTTTATTCTTTATTGTTAAGCCCAAGAATGGGTTGGTGAATAAGGGTCTTGTTAAATCGAAAGGACCGAATCCAATTTAGGAAATATTTACGAATGATACAACTTTAATGTTCAGTTTATGTATACAGATATGGTCTTTTAAAAGCATGCTTGAGCGTTTGTAACCCATTCCGTTGCTCAAAACGAATGCATCATTGATGTGTCATTGATTTAAATAAAGAACACATGTGATTTAGAATCTCTGTAGACACTTCTTTGCAAAATAAAAATATTGTTTTTTATATGCCTTTATAGCTGACGCAAGAGGATTATAAAAAAACATTTCGTTACAGTACTAAAATCAGTGAATAAGTCCCATGTACAACATAATATTTATCTGTTGAAATTGAAGATCATAAACAAAATGAGTTCAGATGCATTAAGTTCAATGCGTGTTTTTCGACGACCATTTAACCCATTTATGCCTAGCGTCTAGATAAAAGCCCTTCGCAAACAGCGTAGACCCAAATGAGACGCCGCACAATGCGGCGTCTCATCTGGGTCTGCGCTGTTTGCTTACAAGAATTTCTGTAAGAAATGTTCTAAATATAGAAATAAATATACTAGACATCCGTAATTTTTTTAATAAATTGATCCAATTTAGAAGGATGGGAGAGTCCACTAGGCATAAATGGGTTAATACCGTGTGCGAAGACATGCTCTCGATTCACTTCTTGATGAACTGCTATTTCATACTCAGACAACGCCTTGGTATTCTGAACAATATGTTATAATAATTATAATGTTATTTTAAAATCCTTGAAACCTTTTTTCCGATAATTCGAATGAGGTACAAAGTAAAATGACGCAAATCCTGATGGTTATGTATTGGCACTCAACGTTATGTGTTACATTTTTGTCCATAATTAAATATTCATTTGGCACGCGTTCATTTATCAGAAAATATTTTTTTTTATGAAGGGATTTTATACAAAATAGTGTGTTTTTTTCATTGTCATTCAGTTTTGTTTTCGACGTATACAAATTATGAAGCCGAAACCCAATCCGATGTACCTCTATGCAGCAATTTGTATTGCAGGTGGTGATGATGCTCATGGTGGTGGTGGTCTTGTTCGCGGTATGTTGGACGCCCCTCCTCGTGAACAACCTCCTGACGGCCTTCGATGTCATAGACCACCTCCACGTCGGCGCTCTGAAGCCTCTCCGCATCGCCTTCCACATCCTTGCATACGCCAACAGCTGCGTAAACCCCTTTGTGTACGCCTTCATGTCTAAGAACTTCCGGGACGGCTTCAAGCAGTCGGTGCTCGCCTGTCTGCGCGGCAGCGAGTACTTGATGCGAAGCAAGTCCCGTTATCTGACGTCGACCACGCGCGCGTCGACGTCGAATAGCGCTGACGTAATAAGGCAAGTGACGCACCGGACGGATTCGCTGGCTATGCGACGTTCTAGCGACCTTCTGTAGTTCTGAAGCACTTGGCGACTGGATATATTGCTGAGACAAGTGATAACTCTCAATTGTATAGACATGTAATTATGGACGAAAGTGTTGATCACTCTCGGTTAAATTTGTCGTTGTTCGTATTGCTAAGTAAATTGTAACGCATTGCAGCTCACACCAACATGCACTTTAAATGGTAGTAAATATGTGTTGATGCTTATTGTGGTGTTCAGGATAAAGAATTGTATAATCGGTCGGCTATTGTATTGTATTTAATGCCATTTGTACGCTTCGCATACGCGCACGTAGGTTGCTGGAACAACCATTCTGACGCGTGAAGTTTGTAACTTGTATGTTTTATGAACGTTCATATGAAGCCGTTAGTATATTCGTGTATAATCGCTTCGCATCAAACCTTAAACAAACGTTTTCAGTATGTGTTTGTTTTTCGATGTGTTATTTGATCGGGCGATTGTTTTCAACAGTGGAATTAATTTCATAGGAAAGATGATATAATTTTGTTAAGATTTCATGTATGTTTTCCCCCTTTTTTATTGATTTTGTATATGAATGAAGACCGATCCACGAGTTCTTTTAATTGAACATGCAATAACGCATTAAAATAATAAAAAGGTAATTGTACAGAATAAAAACAGTTTTTTTAATCGGCTTAGTCAAACGAATTTGTTAGTTTTAAGTCAGAAAACGTTGTATTTACAAAAAGATTTAACCTACAAATGACCTCCAGATATCTTTGGAGCATACCGCATGGAAGTGAAGGCGTAGACTAAATTCGTTCATATCAGAAAAACTGTCGAAAAATCTTCATTTCACGCTGGGATAATGCATTTACAACAGTTCCAGTTAGCTCGCCCGGGGTACTAATCGTTATTCGATGCTTGACAGACATACGATTTAGATTTAACGCACGTTATTACATTTCGCTTGTTAACGCGTACAGTGCTAACTGGTGTTCCCTTAAATGAATAAATCGCGGGTAATTATGATATAGTAAGCAACACTTTTAAATACATCAGTGCTGTGTCAGAACACAGCTGCACGTACCGCAGTTGTAATTTGTTAAAACTCGTGAATAGCTTTTGCTGTATCATGGCGTTTCGGCTCGATCAAAAACACTTTATTGAAAACTTCACATTTCACTATGTAATAGGTTTCTTTACCATCCAACCCAAACAAGTAAAACACGCCATTTGCGGCTTTTTTTGGTTTGTCGTAAATGGGCATACGATCATATCCGAATGATGTAGCTCCAGATATTCCTCGGAATCCGTAAGCTCAGATGAAAAATTTTAACGTCCGCTTATGAGATCACCAAGCCTTGCTTTTTGTGTAGCGGACAAGAAAGCTCCTGACCAGACACCGCGGAAGTGCAGGCTGGTCTGGAACTACGCTAGCCAAGTATGAAATAAGACCGACTTTCGCATACCCGGCTCATTTTTCATTATTGGGCAGGTTACCTAAAGTGGTTCGCATTCAAGTTTGACTTTGATCAATAATTTACCTGCATAAAAACGTTGACAATTTAAAAAGGAAAAACACTCAAGTCTTTATTCGAATTCAATGTACAAGGGTCGTCTTCGCATTTACAGCTAGTCATTTTACATGAGATGTCAGTATGACATGTAATATCACGGAAACCCATCAGATGTAATAATTCTAACCTTCCGGCTTTTAATAAAATAAAATATTTGACATTCCGATTCCTGATCATTTCGCAAACACATTTTAAAATGCTTACGCGGACGATGAAATTTGCACAATGTCACGTAGAACAATAACTTCATACGACGCTTGCAATTTGAATTGAAGAGCAAATACACGCGGAAACATTCAGAATTTAAACATGAAGTACATTACTATTCTTACTTCCAAGAGGTTTCAATTTCTGGTAAAAAGCATATAGTCCACTTGATAAGTCAACAATTAATATCGAGTTTCTCCACACATCGACGCAAGAATATTGTGTAAGACGTGTATGCGACTTAAGCTTATAGCGAGGCAACCGAAAGCAGAAACAAGCGATATCTAAAATCGTTATCCGTTAAAAATCAAAGTAAATGTGTGTTTTTTTAACGAATTGGTTCGATTATGCTTTTATTCTCATATATTTGTTATCGTCTGTAACACTATTAAGTTTTGCGCAATCGATTAAACTTTTGTCATATGATCAATTTTAGATTTGTTTTTACATTGACTCTGTATTCTACAGTCTTTCTGTATTTGTTTTATACCATTTATTTCCGTATTTTCTTGTGATGTATATATTGGAAGGTATTATCTGGAGAATACAAGGTTTTATTGTAAAACAGAAAATATTAACCCAAGATGAATGAACATTTCATAACAGATTGCATCCATCTTTCGGTAATTGTTACCGTGCAGAAAATCTCAAAAAACGATCTCGTCATCTCGTTTGTCTCTGATTTTATTGTATATTTCTAGTCAAAATTCGTTTTGCTTGTTTTGCAAACGTATTTTTCACAACTATTTTTTAAGCTTTTTTTACCTCTGCACAAATATCAGAAAAATAATCTGATAATCGATTTTTGTATAATTTAGCATTAAAGAAACGTTACTGTTTCGAACGACTGAGTGAGATTTTATCACAAATATTTATCCCGTAGAAAAGTGTTCACGAAGTATTCGCCCATTTTCTACTGAAATGCATGCAGTTGTAAAAAAATAAGGTTGCATAAGATATTGGTCATATATTCAAAGCCACTAGGTTATTGCTATTACTTTTTGAATCATGTAGGCAATTTCAACAATTGTTAAAAAAACTTAGTTAATAGTGACACATTAAAGTTTAACATTACTGCATAATAAAACTGAAACTCCTACAATCATAAAAGTGAAATTTAATTTAAAATGTTGTTTGTAACAATATCTTTTGTATTGAAACATACTGATTTAATGTATAACCATGTTGACAATGTCATTGACTGCTAAACATGTGCTTAAACAGATATTAAAATATACAATGTATGTGTGTACGTTTTCAGTAAAGTCTATGGCTTTGTCACAAAAGTAATACAAACAAACAATTATGCACAGTTTTGTCACATAAAAAGCAACCATGCCAATGGCTAAGTTGAAGGGAACGTAAGTCCTAAACCACTACGCATGGAAAATTTGCAAGTTTATACTTCATTGTGATTTAATATTCAAAGTTTCAATTAAATCGCTTGAAAAATGTAAATTTGGTAAGAACCACAAACTAAGAACATGTTATGCTCCTGCAAAAAAAACGTATAAGTTTATAGGCCGCCTGCACATAATAAATAAATGTTAATGCGCTTGAAAAGGATGACTTTGACACCAACACTTCGTGGTGATGACAGTCATGTTTCAATGCAATCAATCGATAATTAATAAGTAGATTGCTCCACAAAATTGTATGTCTATGCCATACATTGGTTTCGTTTAAGGGCATATAACTCCGGCGCGAGCAGAGCCCCGAGTATGAAAAGGGTCTTGCATATCTGAAATTCATTTTTAAGATATATGGAAAGTTAACGTCCAATGAGTTCAGAAATGTAGACACTTATAACAATTTAAGCAGACGAACTAAAAAACAAACCAACCAACCGCCAAACCAACCGACGGAAGATGTCACACATATATACCCCCTGATAATCTTAATGACTCTAACACAAGCTGAAGCTTACAAAAAATGTACGTGTAAACCATGTTTTTAATATAATAATATAAGCGTGCTTGTACTTGTATGATAAAAAACAACTCAGAGAGAAATTTCCAGACCCTGACTCTTGACATTATATAAGCAACTTCAGTCTCTTTCCACTTTTACCTCCGCTTATTCTCTATCAAACCTCATCCTCTATGTTCCTCCATCTCCATCATCTTCATATTTTTAACTCTCTCCATCTTTAAAAACTACCACATCTACTTCAGCAATATTTGCTTCTACTTCAGCAGCCACTGCTCTACTTATGTCTCATCTACCTCCCCATCCAGCACTATTTCCCCGTAATAGGCAGTGGTGGTCTTGAGTTCTCATTCAGATAGTTCTGCTCCATTTCCATCTTTCCCCTGTACCTGTAAAAACTCGTTAGATGGAAATGTTCAGTATGAAAGACATACTAAAATAATTCACTGGACATAGTAAGGATGAAAGACGGACCAGACTGGTTCACTGGAATTACTAACTGTAAGGTTGACAGACTGGTTTTCTGGAAATATATAAGATTGAAGTCTAACCACAGTGGTTCAATCGAAATATTAAGGATGAAAGTCAAACCTTACTGGTTAAATGTAATTAAACACCCATTCAAATACATGTTTGGGCAAAGTTGTGATTTGTTAAATATACATTAATCATGGGATGTTACTCTTACGATGGTCATTTGTTTATTTATTCAGAGTTATTTTTAAGTCCGTTTTCTTTTATTTCTATACTAGCATGTTACTTCTTAGGGCTTGGCCAGCTTTGATTCAAGGGGCATACTTTGAAAACAGTTTTATACACCACTACATAATGATGCTTAAGACCAAATATCGGGACTCTTTGCTTTCTTAGTTTGGAAAAAGATTTTTGTAAACTTTCACTCGATACATCATTATAAGGGCAACAAGTTTTGCCAGGGGCATGATTTGCAGACATTTCCTAGAGGTCCATCACATAACAAATACTAAACACGTTTGCCTTTCAGAAAAAAGATTTTCAACATTTTTATTATATTCATATAAGGCAAACGCTATCACATAAGGGTTGGACCTAGTATATTTATTTCTATTTTTAGAATATTTCCTACAGAATTTCTTTTAAGCAAACAGTGTGGACCCTGATGAGATGCCGCATTTTTGTAGACGCTAAGCAAACATGGGTTAAATCCACCCATGGACCGTGGATATCTGGATACCATTCGGCGACGGAAGTTTCTAGCGTATACATATTAATGATTTCTTTCACGTCAAATCAATGTCCCTTTCAACATTAAAATATATAAATACACTATATCATTTACAAAGTACTGACCCGACGTTTGAAATGTTCGAAATTTAAACTCCGAATGTTCATATCGGGTCAATTCAGAGATGTTCGGCACACCATCGTCAACCATTTGTGTTCAAACCCACCCATATTGGCTCGGTAACTGCTGTAATGGTTCGTTGTGTTTATCCTCCACGAGCTTCGGGATCTGATAGCAGAAAAGCTCCACAAAGATGTCGTGTGGAAGAGTTCTGTCTCAAGTTTACACACAGAAGTTATCCCTATATTGTAATAATGAATTGCTGATTAAATAAATTCGTTGTCACAGTCGTGTCAGATACAAAACTTGCACGCACGAGTTGAGATGAGGTGAAATCTCCCAAAATCCCGATTTTGAATGAGCATATCATTTTAAAAAAGTGATCTAACAGCAATTATCACACTTCTGTTGCCATGGACGTCAACAAAATTACTGCTGCAATCCGTCAGAAGATTTCTGTCATAAGGTGTATACCTACGAACCCGTGCAATAGTCATCTTGGAAAGAAATATGTCGTCATTCCGTATCATTCAGGAACCGTTTTTGGTAGACAAACGGTAGACATGTTAAAGAAGGTTTCCGACGATATATAGTCGGAATCGATGTATGCCAAATGTTTTTGTCAATGTTTGTCGAATTCCCGAAATGAAAAATTCGGTATAATTTTTAAAGCATGTTACAGTTGGATTTCGATTCAGACTAGGCCCAGAACATTCAGAAGGTTGTAGAAGGGTTAAAATCAGACATTGATTGGTCCCTGATCGTCGCGAAGAGACAATACTAATCCCGATTTCGACATAGTGAACTACTCTGGAACCAATTGCACCACATGATTTTAAGGCGTAAACTACTTCATTCATTGATAATGTTGCTATAACTACACTTGGGGACTTTTCTAACGCATCACTTTTCAAACTTGAATATCTCAGTTATGAGTAAAGATATTGATTTAAAATTTTACACACCATCATTTGACTACATTCTATGCAAGCTCACGATAAAATCATTCATCCGTTACGATTGGACGCTTTAGCACGTGGGGTAGGTGTGGTTCCATATTTTTTGCACGTGGAAATGTTGAAACGCGATTTAATTCTAGTTTTATTTCAATTTAATTATTTTATGTGGGTTCTTACACAAGGAAAACTTAAAATAAATTTACAAAACAATATAGCTCGTAAGAATATTCAGGATCGCAATCGGGCACTTTGCATTTTACAGGCTACCTTCCCCACTTGCTAAAGCGTCCGACCGTCACTGATGAATGATTTTATTGTTAACTTGGACATAATTGTAGTCAAATGATCACATGTGCATTTTAAATAAAAATATTTACTCATTACTGAGATATGCAAGTTTTAAAAGTGTTGCGTTAGAAAAAATACCAAGTGTAGTAAAAGGCAATATACACGTTATTCCAATTTAATTTCAATTTCATAATTCTAGGTAAGTTTTTACACAAGAAAAAAAAACCATTAATTAAAAAAACAATATGGCTCGTATGAATATTCAGGAGCGAAACGGCTCAATCGGCATGTTGCAAGCCGGTCAGTTAATGCGTTTTACTTTTCACATTTTTATTATTTAACGTTGTACAAGTTTGCTAATTTGACTTTTGAAGTGACGTTTTTAATTTGTTAAATTTTATATTTTGTTGTGTTTTAATTTCAATTAAAATTTCAGGAATTATCAGATATGTGTTGAATTATT